>NC_056725.1:1707808438-1708075938 GCF_019279795.1 Protopterus annectens
GGCTGGACTCTGCCCTTCTGAGCTGGGAATTTCTGGTTAAAGGCTTATAGTGCATGCATATCTGAACTGCTTCTTACTGAAGTTGGTGCGCTTTGTTTGCTGTGGCATAGACTGGATTCGGGCCTGCTGGATCTAGCTTTGTTTGTGTAACTTGAGCACTAATCCATATTCAATTGTATTTATTACTGCTTGGTAGTAACTTGATTAAAGTGTAGCTATCATTCTAAGTCTTTTGGATTAAGCACTTGGGCTTCAGACCAGTTGTTTTACATTAGGAAGGTTTGTGGCATGCACTGTGGTGGCAGGACAGGTAGCTTTCATCCTTCTAAGTTGGGAACTGCTGATTTGAGAGCCCAGTGTCTGTTATTCTTAAAGTGCATTAGTTCTGGCTTAGGCACTTGGGCTTCAGGCCAGTTATTTTACATTAAGAAGGTTTGTGGTCTGCACTCTTGTGGGAGAAGAGGCTGGACTCTGCCCTTCTGAGCTGGGAATTTCTGGTTAAAGGTTTATAGTGCCTGAATATTTGAACTGTATCTTACTGAAATTGGTACACCTTGTTTGCTGTAGCATAGACTAGATCCAGGCCTGCTGAATCTAGCTTTGTTTATATGCTTGTTGTTTGTTTGCTTGTTGTTTCCCTGGAATGCTAATTCCACCTAATACGCGGCTTCTCAGCGCTTCTGTGGATCAGTAGTGATATCTGCATTGCTTACTGTACTTATTTCCTTGTTTCACCTGAAAGAAAGTTACTGTTTGTCGTTTTTGCATTTAAGTTACCTGTAACACATTGCACTTAAGTTACCTGGCACTTGCGTGCTAAAACAATTATATAAGTCAGCACTAAAAATTAAAAGCACTACACCCTCACTCCCCACTGGCCCCTGTTTTCAATTATTAAGGAATTCCCAATATTATTCTAGCATGTCCAAAGGTCAGTTGTCAATCTCCTCTCCGGTCCAGTTGGTGAATCTGGGAATCTTGAGGCAATGTTACAACTGCCTCATGTACACAGACAACCCTCTCCTCCTCCCAACAAATTCCAACACATGTGAGAGATGCAACCATATAGCCAAACTGGAGGCTAAGCTCTCTCAACTCAGTACTGGCATAACCAGTCAGGAGGAGAAGGAAACCACACTCACTACAATTCCAGTCTCACATAGACCTACCACGACAGCAAACCAAACACATAATCAGACAAAAACATACTTGGAGGCACTAAATAAAGATCTGCCTAAGCAGCAGAGACCTCCAAAGCAGACACCCAAGCAACCGCTACCCCAAAACAAAACACGTGCAACACATATCTCACAAAGCCAGTGTGCCGAACATTCACAGCCCTTAAGACTAAACAACACACGTGATACACTTGTAATAGGTGACTCTATCGTCAGGCACACTGACGTCCCGCTCACCAGGCTGAACAAGGAGAGGGTCACGGTGAGCAGCCTGTCGGGCGCTAGGATCCGCCACATAACACAAGCACTCAGGTCACTCCAAGGCAAGTACAAATATGACTCAGTCATTGTCCATGCTGGTGTGAATGACCTGAGACGTACCTCCCTGGACTACATGAAAAGAGACATAAAGGAGCTCTCTGAGCATGTAGCCCAGGCTGGTATGACCCTGACCTTGAGTAGCATCTTACCCTCACCAGGAATGATGCCACAATATGAAGACAAGATGATCAATTTCAACAATTGGCTTAAGTACTGGTGTCATTCAAAGGGGATCCAACGCCTTTCAGCTTGGGATGATATGCTCGACAAGCCACGATGCTTCGCTAGGGACTGCTTGCACCTGTCACCCCTGGGCTTTCGGATATTGGCAAAGGCTCTTGCTACCCCCATAGTGCCTTTTTTAGGCAAGGCTCAAAAGACAAACCCACCTCCATAGGTATCACAAGGGATAAGAAACTAAGAGTAATGCTACTCAAAGCCAGAAGTCTAAACCTCAAGATGCACGCACTTGAAACTCTCCTTAGCATGGAGAACATCGATATCTGTGCAGTAACAGAAACCTGGTTCAGGGCTCCCGAGAGCACCCCAGCACTACCAGGTTATACCTCATACCATGCTTTTCAGCCCCAAAACTTGGACCGAACCACAAAAGGAGGGGGAGTATCGATATTCATCAAAGATACCCACACCTCCAGGTTGGTGGCAAAGCATGAAGCATTCGAGACTATCCATGTGCAACTAACAGTGGGTAAAACTGCCTTCCAGTTTATAGCTTGCTACAGACCACCCTCCCAAACCCAGGAACCCCACTAGGCCTTTCTGAGAACACTGGAAAATATAGGTCTCTCCAAACACCATTTATATTAAGCGACTTCAACTACCCAAACATAGACTGGGAGCATTACTCTAGCTCCAACACCCTAGCCCAAAGTTTCCTAGAATTTATAAACTCAAATGCTGTGGAACAACTTGTTACCACTCACACAAGAGGGGAAAACATACTGGACCTGATCATCACTAACATGGGGACTCTATGCTCCAGACCAGAAGTGTATCCCTCACTGGTGAGATCAGACCATAAACTAATTTCACTGGATATTCACATCCCGACCCCACCCCCTGCCCAGAAAACCACAGTGAAAAACTTCTCTCAAGCAAATTTCACACTCCTCAAAACTGAGGTGGAATCCTTCAAAGCCCCCGGGCCTGTGGAAAATACGGCCCAGACTGCAGAATCCTTTATAAACGCATTCTATGAACACCTTCAGGAATGCATGGATCATGCGATCCCAAATAAAACCAAGACCCAATCCTCCAAAGGCAGACGTCCTGTCTGGTGGACCCCAGCCATAAACAAACTGTACAATAGAAGGAGGAAGCTACTAAATGATAGAGCAAAATCCCAAAAAGGGAAGGCATCACTGATCAGTATTAGCAAAAAACTACGGGCACTCATAAAATTGTCTAAGACCAGCTTCGAGAGAAAAATTGCACAGGACACTAAGGATAATCACAAGGCTTTCTTTAGTTATGTTAGGAACCTGGGTAGTAATTTCCAGATATGCTCAGAATTAGTCCAAAATGACAAAAAATGCACTGAACCCAGACATTGCCAACATCCTAGCTGACAGGTTCAGCACAACCCCCCCCCCCCACCAAAAGGGCAAATATCTATCCCAGCACAGTGCTGCCCCCCTGACATTTCAGATGCTCAGGTAAGAGCCGCCCTCTCCAAAGCAAAAAACACAGCATCAATGGAACCAGACGGTGTCATGCTGGAGGGACAGATTCATAACCCAGAGGCTCCCTTCACTCTGGAATAAAATTCCAGTCCAGGTTAGGCAGGGTCCCTCATTGACTCTCTTCAAGAGGAATCTTGATGAGTGGATGGGAGATCGTAGGTTTACCCCGGTATCACTTCTGTGTCACTGTTAGACAGAGGCACAGTATACTAACCTCGAAAAAGGGCATAGCAAAATAAATTTAAAATGGGTGGCAAAAGCCAAACACATTCTGGCTAGGCTTATAAATGCCCTAGGGCAGATAGCCTAGTATGAACCTATGATAGTTGGAGTTTTAAAGAGATTTTATATGGCTCTGTTAAAACAAATATAGACTAAAGCTAAAACAAGGAACCAAGAACAAATACTGGTGAGATAGGCTGGCCATGTATACATGATGTAGTCTGGAGATTGTTAGGTGGACAGCACTGTTTCATCTGAATTGGCATTGTGACTGATTACAAACTGTGTTATCTTTTTTGTGTATTCACTGATATCCTGAAATTTCACAGCTTGCATTTTTAGCAGTTGTTGTGGAAGATGCTGCCTTACCCATAGACTTTTTTTGTTCTGCATTGTGTAATATGCATGCAGTAAGTTTATTGTGATTTGAAAGTGCTGACTGAAGTAACCCTTTAATAGTTAAAACTGTATTATTCATCGTACAGGGTGTGGTTTGCTTGTGGGTAGGTGAATCCTTTGGCAGATGTTTGTTGTGCAGGGTGTTGTCTGAGCCTGTGCAGTCGGTCAGAGTTAAAAAGTATGAAGGGGTTCTGTATTTTTCTTTGTGTTCTTTTTTACGGCGGTAGCATTGTAACTCACAGCAAGAGGTTCTCCCGTTCGATTCTCTGCGTGGCTTGGGAGTGCCTTCTGTGTGGAGTCTGCATGTCCTCCCTGCGGTTGGTTAGCGTTCAAAAGACATGCGTGCGTAAATGGGCGTTCCTTCGTTGAAGTTGGGCATCGAGCTGGCACCTCAGTGTTTCGTAAAAGTCTGCTGCCAATCATTAGCGGACCGGAGTTCTGCTGTGGCGACCCCTTACCGGGAAAAAGCCGAAATCCTTCTTTTTTGTACACAGTCGCAGGCTTTGTAAGAGCTGTGTAGTGGAAAGGGAAGCTGGTTTTACAAGAAAACTATATCCTCAAAATTATTAACCTTAACACAGGTGACATGATGGGGAGAAAAGTAGTTCTATCTGTTAAGTAGTTCATAGGTTCTTAGGAGGTTACTACGCTAGTGGCCCTATAGCCTTTACAAACTTAGCCATGTTAATCCAAAGTATCCCCATTTATTATTTTTTTGGGTAGTTCGCAGAATGAATTTATGAACAGAGTGGGTCTGTGATCAGCACTGGCTTCCCCCTGCCCATGAAGGACAAGGGTGCCCCCCCAGGGGGCAAATTTCTGGCCTCCCATCCGGTTATCTAGGTTGCGTTTGAATATGGTCATTGAGGAGCTCTGTTTTATGTCAATAGGGAGGCTTTTCCAGAGAAGCGTCAGTCTCTGGAAGACATATCTGTCTCTTCAGCATAATGTCACAAGCTAGGTTGAGATCTCTAGAGCGAGTGACTCTTGAGCCATTTGACTTGCGGATGTGCAGCATTTCTATTAGGGCAGGGTTTGAGATTAGTCTGTAGGCCAGGCACAATTCACCTCTCAGCAGCCTGTAAAGATACAGAGTTAAGTGAAAGGGCTTTTAGCCTGTCCACGTGAGCCATGGTTTGGAGTCCCTGTATTTTCTTCGTGAGAAACCTCTGAGGTCTCTCCAGCTGCTACAGGTGTCTGGAGAGATACTTGCAAAAAGTGGTCTGATGAGAGTCGAGTACAGTGGACCTGGATGCTATGTCTGTGCTTATGAGGTGTGCTATGTAGAAGGCTTTCCTTACCACTGTGGAAACTTGGTGGTCAAAGTTCAGATTGCTATCCATCTGTGTTCCCAAGTCTCGCACCACTGGGTTGGAACTCGGGAGTGTGCTGTCAGTATTATAATTTTTAGGGAATTCCATTTTATCAAAGGGAATGATGATGTATTTTTTTTTTTTTGCATTTAGTTTTAGACCATAGCTTTGGCAGCAATCATTTATTTGTTGGCCCTTCTTATAATATATTGTCATTGCTGGGGAACCTGGTGATTGCTCCCAGTTTACAATCAGCAGCAAACTTGGTGAGCCAAAGGCCATCTACTTTGGCCTGGAATTTTGAGAAATGGATGCCAAATAGTAAGGGGCTCAGCACAGACCCCTGTGGTACTCCACTGGTGACTGGTTTACTGGTGGAGGTGGAGTCACCAACTTTGACAGTGTGCGTGCTGTTGGTGAGTCAGTTGGCTACCCATCTAGTAAAGTCGGGGTTAATCTCTATCTGGGAGAATCTCTCAAAGATGCCAGAGTGGAGAATTGTGTCAAAAGCCTTGGCAGGGTTGTAATAGGCTATGTGCACTGTCTTACCTTTATCCATGGCTTTTGTGACATTCTCAAAGAAGTCTACTGGTTTAACAAGGATGACCTACCCTTAACAAGCTAAACTTGATTGGATCTAGCATTTGGAGGATGCCTATGTTCTTGTTGATAAGGTCCATGATCATTCTTTCCATGGCCTTGCAGATGGGGCTGGTTAGACATGTGGGTGTGTAGATCCCAGTGTCAGTTGATGGGGGGGGGGGCCCTTTGTGCAGGGGGATTACTGTTTCTGTTGTCCATTCTGGAGGTACATAGCCAGTTGTCAAGCTATGATTAAAGAGAACACCGAGTGGGTCCACTGATTCTTGTTTTAGATTTAGTAAACAACCTGGGATATTATCTGGTCCCATTAAGGCTATTTTTTTGGCCTTGGCAAGCACAGAGATGACCTGCTCTCTAGAGATACTAGGCATAGAATTGGTATCAGAAACACCGAGCCAGGCATGTCCAAGGGTCAGCTTCCGGTGATTTCTCCTGTCTCCCTGGTGAATCTGGGCATACAGCAATTGCCTCATGTACACAGACAACCCTCTCCTCCTACCACCCAACACTACAACCTGTGAGAGATGCACTTACATAGCCAAACTGGAAGCAAAGCTCTCTCCACCCAAGATTGTGCTAAACAATCAAGAGGAGAAGGCTAACACCTGCGTTACACCTCAGGCAACACATAGTCCTTCAAAACTCATGCCACCAACATCCACACATAGTAACACTGAACCCACTTATGCAGAGGCCCTTAACATTAACCTGCCCAAGCAACAAGGGCCTCCGAAGCTGAAACACATACAAACACCAGTCACAACCAAATTGTCACATAGCTCACAACACCAGTGTGCCACCAAGCAACCACCCCCTAAGACAAGGCAACGTACCCAACACTTTAGTCATAGATGACTCTATAGTCAGGCACACTGATGTCCCACTTACCAGGCTGAACAAGGAGAAAATTAGTCAGCTGCTTGTTGGGTGCCAGGATCTGCCACATCACGCATGCATATCAAGTCGCTCCACAAGAAGTACAAATATGACTCTGTCATTGTCCATGTTTGAGTGAATGACTTGAGACATACCTCCCTGGACTACATGAACAAGAGACATGGAGGAGCTCTCCGATCTTGTAGCCCAGGCAGGTATGACCCTAGCCCTGAGTGGTATCATTCTGGGCGAAGGCAGGATACAACAGTGTAAAGACAAAATGACTGACTTCAACAATTGACTAAGTTTTTGATGTCATTCAAAGGGGATCCAGTATCTGTCTGCCTGGGATGACATGATCGACCAACCACGGTGCTTTGCCAGAGATGGTTTGCACCTGTCGCTCCTGGAATTCAGGTTACTGGCTAAGGCTCTTGCCGCCCCTATAGGGCCTTTTTTAGGCAAGGCTCAAAGGACAAAACCACCACCGTATCCAATTTATAAGCATGCAAAATCTGAAGGTAATGCTACTCAATGCTAGAAGTCTAAACCTCAAAATACACTCTCTCGAGGCACTCCTAAAAATGAAGAACATCATTATCTGTGCAGTAACTTCAGACTTGGTTCAAGGCTCCAGAGAGCACCTCTGCAATACCAGGCTACAGCTCTTACCACACTTTTCAGCCACCAAACCAGGACCAAAACACTAAAGGCTGAGGAGTGTCCATATTCAGCAAGGATATTCACACATCCAGGCTAGCTGACCAACACAATGCATCTGAAATTCTACAGGTGCAACTAACACTAGGTAAGACTGCAGTCCAAATTGTAGCTTGCTACAGATCCCCCACCATGCCCCAAGATTCTCACTACACCTTTCTAAACATACTGGAAAATATTAAGATACAACCAAACACTCTAATACTGTGTGATTTCAACTATCCTGCCATTAACTGGGAAAACTACTTTGGTACCAACACCTTTGACCAACGGTTCTTGGAATTCATAAATTCCAATGCCCTGGATCAGCTAATCCATAGTCCCACAAGGGGCTCAAATATCTTAGACCTGGTCATTACCAACATGGAAGATCGATGCTGCACACCAGTGGTCACCCCCTCGTCGGTCAGGTCTAACCATAAGCTAATTGCCCTTGATGTCCACATCCCACCCCCACACCCCAGTAGGGAAACCTCCATAAAAACCTTCTCCAAAGCTAACTTCATGCTACTCCAAGTCAGAAGTGACAAACTTCGTGACACCCATGCAGACGGGAACTGAAAGTTCGACTGCTGAATCCTACACTAACGCACTGTACGAGCACATCCATTTGTGCATGGATCATGCCATTCCAAATAGAACCAAGACACTCTCCTCTAAAAAAGGAAGCCAATCTGGTGGTCCCCTGCCACAATTAAACTGTACAACAGAAGGAAGAAACTGTTGCAGAAAAGAGGAAAATCCCAGGATGCAAAATGCTCCCTTACCAGCCTCTGTAAGAAGCTGAGATCCCTCAAAATTCTCCAAAGCTAGTTATGAAAATAAAATTGCCAAAGATTCAAAGGACAACCACAAGGCATTCTATAGTTTATGTCAAGAATCTAAATGGCAATGCTCAGATCTGCTCTGAGCTACAACAGAATGGCATTTAAATATACTGATCTCAAGGATATTGCCAGTATCCTGGCAGATCGATTTAGTGCCAACTTCACCCCCTAAGGGCCCATCTCAATACCAAAAGATTGTCAAATTCCGGTAGTCACGGCCACACAGGTAAATAAAAAAACACACTCTCCAAAGCCAAGAATACCGCATCCATGGGACTAGACGACATCCCGGGCTGTGTACTACATGAAATACAAAATGAACTGGCACCTCACCACCTCAGGGTATGTGCCCAGTGAGTGGCGCACAGTTGCAGTTATCCCACTCCACAAGGGGCATCCCGGGCTGTGTACTACATGAAATACAAAATGAACTGGCACCTCGCCACCTCAGGGTATGTGCCCTGTGAGTGGCGCACAGTTGCAGTTATCCCACTCCACAAGGGGGCATTCACCTTAGATCCCGGGAACTATCGTCATCAGTCTGAGCCTGATCTGCAAAGCCATGGAACGCATTATCATGGAACTTGTAAATAAAGACATTGGCAACCTTCAAACACTGGAACCCACCCAGTTTGGTTTCGTAAAGGGCCGATCTTGTCTACTCAACCTGATTGACTTCTTCAAATCAGTTTCCAGAGCTGTGGACGAGGGCATGGCGGTCCACACAGCCTATCTGGACCTCGCCAAGGCCTTCAACACCATCCACCACTCTGGAATCATAGATAAACTTACTAAGCTGGGCATTAATCCCTACGTCGCTCGATGGGTTGCCAACTGGCTTACTGCCAGAACCCACACTGTAAAAGTAGCTGACTCAAAATCCAGCTCCAGTCAAGTGACGTGGAGTACCTCAGGGTTCAGTCCGGGGACTGCTCTTGTTTGGCATTTACTTCTCTGAAGTACAGGCCAGCACTAAGGGACTCTGGCTAACAAAGTTCACAGATGACTGCAAACTGGGAGCCATTATTGAATCCCCAATTGATGTGGATATTCTACAAAAGGGCCTTACAGAAACAGATGCTTGGTGCCAGAGCTATGGGCTCAAGCTCAATGCCAAGAAATGTATAGTTATCCCCTCTGGGAAAAAACATGTACCCATGAATTACCACATAAGTGGCAGTACACTAAACACCGAAAAGTGTGATAAGGGACTTAGGGACACAGGTGGACAGTGGTCTCACCTTCGATAACCACATTGCCACAACAGTCAGGAAATCCTTCTATGTGTGGCACACCTCATCACGAAGGGCTTTTCATCTAGAAAAAAAGAAGGTCATTGTCTCACTGTACTCATCCCTCATTAGACCCACTATAGAGTACAACGCCCCATTTGGTATGTACCTCACAAGATCATCTGCAACAACTGGGAAGGCCACAGAGAAATGCCTCACTAAAAGGATCACAAGCCTAAAGCAGATGCCCTATGCTGACCATCTAAAGAACTCAAGCTATACTTGGTCGCATATCGCCTACTCAGAGGTGATCTCTGCTTAACATACAAGGCCATGTCCAACCCAGAGCTGCTGGACATGCTACATTTAAATAAATCCCAATCCCACAGAGCCACACGCTCCAGGGATCTAAACCTGGTCATCACAATGAACAAAACATGCTGGAGTGATAGGTTCCTGACCCAGAGACTCTGGAGTAGACTGCCCATACATGTCAAGCTGAGCGCCTCTTTGGCCCTCTTCAAAAGGAACCTTGAAAATTGGATAGGAGATAGAAAATTCACCCCTGGGATCACGTCCGTTGCCCTGCTAGACAGGGGACCAGGGAAGTAAATATTCTAGGAAGAAATAGCTAAAGAATTGTTATGGCTAGGCTTGTGTAGGCCCTAAGGCCGATGGGTATTAGTTCATAGGTTGGTACTAGGCTATTTCAGTTAATTTGTCAAGTAGTAAGTTATGGTCAATAAGATCAAAGCCTTTTTCTGAGGTCAATAAATACTGCTCCTGTTAGGTTACCTTTGATCATATTGTGAGGGGTTAGAGGGCTGTTTGATGCTGTGTCCAGACAAGAGTCCATGTTGTTTATTAGAAGATGATACTGATACAAATAAGCAATAATTTGGTTGCAAATATTTTTTCTAGTGTTTTGCCTAAAGTGGGGCGTATTGAGAGAGGATAGAATTGCAAAGCAGTAGTTGACTTGGGTAGTTTTGAAATGTGTTGCTTTCTCTCCAGAATCTTCTAGGTTTAGCTAAAAAGTGAGGTTTGTTTGTTTTGGTAGTGTTTTTGTCTGTGGATAGATTGTTTGGCTAGGTTGCATAGTGTGGTATATTTGGCTTGGGAATCTGTGGGAGGGTTGCATTTCCAATTGTGCCATGTGTTTGAGTTCATTAGATACCCAGTCATGTTTACACTAAGGGAAAGAATCTGTTTTGCAAGTGCAGTAGGGTATTGGTAAGGTTGTTGGCTGCTGCTTTGGTCTCAGTTACTTGCCATAAATGATCCAATCAAGGGTGGCAAGTTGTTTTTTAAGATTAGTGGTATTCTGAGTGGTTTTGGGTCTGAAGGTGATAAGTTTATATTTCTGTTTTAACATTAGATCTGAAGTAGGCAGACTTCATTTGTCTGCAACCTGTGGGTTTCGGATCCGACCTCTGATCCGAGCTGGCATTTCAAAAGCTTAGGATCCGAGCTCCTAGCTCCTCCCTCTACCCATAATCCCCTGCCAAGCCCTAACTGACCTCAGATTTCGTTTGCCGCTTTTCAAGTTGCAACGGACTCCTCGAGCTCCTGGTTACAGATAAGAGTTTTGACTGAAAAATTTTAAAAACTTTAAACTTTTAATATTTAGTTAAGTAGAGTGTATGTGTTAGGCTTTCCTCTCTCTATCTTGTTAATTTTTATTCACGGGTTTTGCGTAGTTTGTGTGTTTGTTTGTACTGTGTGTTTTAGGCCTGTTAAGGCTTAGGATGTCAGAAGCCCATAAGGCAGTGTTTTCTAAATGTACCGAGTATGGCCATAAGCTGTTCCCTTGGAACATCTAGCTGCTGAAGAGGACTCCTCGGACAGTCCCCCCGAGGAAGTGCCTCGGAAGCGTAAGTGCAAAAGGAGGCACATGGACTCCCCAGAGTCCATTACCAAAGACACAGACTTGGATGAAGGGGAGGGCTCCCCAAGATCACCCCCGGAAGACGTCTCCTTTGGAGACATTATGGAGATGTTAAGGATCAGGGGGAGGTGGTCTGCCCCCAAAGCCTCCTCAGACTAGTCTGTGTTCTTGGAGGCATTCGAGGTGGGTCCATCTACCACTTGGGTGTCCCCTCCTGCCGATCCTCTGGTGGACCTTATATCCACCAGAGCATGGAAGGATCCGGACACCGTTGAGCCTGTACCCAAGCGTCCGGACCATATCCTGAGCCCCCCGGCGGACCACACTCACTGGAGCAAGGGCCCCCCGGTAGATGCCATGATGATGGCTGAAGCCACGAAGAGGGAGTTAGCACAGGAGAGTCCCTCTATGCATCCTCCGGACAAAGAGTCCCACTCGATGGATCGCATTGGGAAGCGAGTTTTTAGTTCAGCAACCTTCTCTTTGAGAGCGCTGAACTACATGGCACATGTCATCAGGATGCAGCGGGACCTGATTAAAGAGTACGCTGCATCCCCCCCCAGAGTCCATGTCGGGTGAGGACAAGCAAGTGTACTCCACCCGTATGGCCACTCTTAGAGCAGTTTCCAATACTTCTATGTGGCTACTTTCTCACGCTTCCGAGGGAGCTGCTAGGCTAGCGGAGCAGGCCTAGTCATGAGACGTCAGGCCTGGCTCCGCCACTGTGATTTCGCAGAGCCCTTCAAAGCGACCTTCGCGAATGCCCCCTTTGATGGTTCTGCCTTGTTTGGCAAAACTGTTCGCGAAACGTTAGTCCAGAGCGAGAAGGACGGGAAGACGCTGTCTGCCGTCGGAGTCCGCTTCTCAGCTCCCCAGAGGTCCTTCTCGAAGAACCAAAAGGGACAGAAGAAGATGTGGTTCCGGAAGTCGCAGCAGTCCCAACCTGCTCTGGATAACCAGTCCTTCCGTGGCAGAGGAGGACAGGGAGGTCGCCGTCCTAGAGGCAGAGGGGCTCCTAGGAACTTTGGGTCCAGAGAACCTTTCTCTGACAGACCCACGCAACAGCCCTGAAGGGTTGCCCGGCTGTCCGTCTCTGGAGGCAGTCGGGGGGGCGTTTTTCGAGGCACCTGACTTCTTGGGAGTCAATCACATCAGACCGTTGGGTGCTTTGTGTGATATCCAGAGGTTATGCCATTCCCCTGAGCAAAATCCCCAGATTCCGCAGCCTCCCCGATGTACCACACGACCAAAGGGAGGCAGCAGCTGTCGAAATCGAGCAGCTGCTAGAAAAAAGAGCCATCCAGCGCGTTCCCCGAGATCAAACCGGATCAGGGTTTTACTCCAGGTTCTTCTTGGTGCCAAAGAAAACGGGGGACTTTAGACCGATCTTAGATCTTTCCCTGCTGAACCTGTCAGTAACCAAGCAAAAGTTCCGGATGGTCACCCTACAATCTATACTCCCCCTTTTGCGGGAGAACGATTGGATGTGCTCTATCGACCTCAAGGACGCGTACTACCACATTCGGATGGACAGACGGTCCAGGAGGTTCCTTCGCTTCCGGCTGGGAGCCAGCCACTACCAGTTCAGGGTCCTCCCCTTCGGTCTCACCTCTGCCCCCAGAGTGTTCACCAAGGTACTAGCGGCCCACCTGAGACTCCAGGGATTACAGGTCTTTCCGTACCTGGACGACTGGCTCCTGACGGCATCATCAAGGCATCTACTGTGCTCAGCCAGGGACTATTTCCTTCTTATGGCTCCAAGGCTGTGCATCACCATAAACTGGGAAAAATCTTTACTGCACCCCACACAACTTATAGATTTCATAGGAGGAAGGTTGGACACAAGATCAATGCGGGCCTTCCTCACCCCAGACAGGCTGTCCAGCCTGAGGTGTCATATCACAGCAGTCCTGCAACCGTTTCCCACGGCGGCTTCGGTCCTGAGGGCTCTGGGTTCAATGGCAGCAGCTATTCCACTTCTTCTTCATGCTCGCTTACACATGCGGGTTCTTCAATGGACCCTACAGGTCCAGTGGTCCCTGCTATACTCCTCTCTCAACAGCCCGATAGCGGTCAGCAAGGCATGCAAGGACTCCCTGTTTTGGTGGCTCCAGTCTCCGGAGTCTCTAGCAGGGAGACCCTTTTGTGCAACATTCCCCCGAGCCACGGTGACTACGGACGCTTCTCGCCTCGGGTGGGGGGGCATTCTGCGGGCAAGATTGTCCAAGGCACGTGGAACAGTTCAGAGACCTCGTTGCATATAAATGTCCTAGAGATGAGGGCGGTGCTCCTAGCGTTGCAAGCACTTCACAGCCTTCTTCCTACGGGGACTGTTGCGATCCAGACAGACAACATGTCGGTAGTCTGGTACATCAACAAGCAGGGGGGAACCAGGTCCTATCCCCTTTGTCGAGAGGCCATGAGAGTCTGGGAATGGGCAATTTCCACCAAATGCTTTCTCATAGCAACGCACATTCCGGGAAAATCCAACATCCTTGCGGACAAGCTCAGTCGCACCATTCTTTCCCCACACGAATGGTCTCTCAATCCGCTGGTAGCGAAGAAGATTTTTGCCGTCTGGGGGCAACCCTGTTGCGATCTTTTTGCTTCTCACTCAAACGCCAAATGCGACAGTTTCTTCGCTCTACTTCCCCCTCCTGGGGAATCCCCGAGAGACGCTCTGGTGCATGCTTGGCCTCCCGGTCTCCTTTATGCCTATCCTCCACTACCTCTGATGCAGAGGCTCTTGCAGAAAGCCAACAGTTTGGGGAGCAGAATGATTCTCATTGCCCCGTTCTGGCCTCGTCAGCCCTGGTTCCCTTATGTATGGTCTCACAAAGTGAATCCGCCCTGGATTCTGGATCCGATCCCGGATCTCATCTCCCATCCTCTAGGACTCCCGGTTCCGAATCTACACACCCTGAAATTGGCAGCCTGGCTGCTCCAGTTCCATCCTTGATTAGGACTCCTGGTATCTCGTCACCTGTCAAGGCCATTTTAGTGGTGGCTCATAAACCTTCCACTAGGAAGGTTCATCGGAGCAAATGGAAAAGGTTTTCTATTTGGGCGGTCCAGAAAAATGTTGATCCTTTTTCGGCACCTATGTCTACGGTACTGGACTTCTTAACAGACCTCTTTCATCAAGGGGCGAGTTCTTCCACGGTAAAGGTACCAATGGCAGCGATTTCTCATTATCATATGGGTCATAAGTCAGCTCCCCTCATGACTGCAAAACTTTGCAAGACCTTTCTTAAAGGAGTTTTTCTGTTGAGGCCACCGGTCAAAGAAGCTGTACCACCTTGGGACCTATCCTTAGTTCTACAGGCCCTTACTGCTTCCCCCTTTGAGCCTGCAGCTTCTGCAGATCTAAAGTACCTTTCATGGAAGACTGCCTTCTTGGTAGCCATCACATCAGCCAGAAGAGTGTCGGAACTTCAGGCTTTATGCGTCAAACCGCCTTACCTCTCCTTTTTTCCCGATAGGGTGTGCCTCAGGACCAATCCATCTTTTCTTCCAAAAGTTTCTTCGGAATCTAATATTAATCAATCAATCAACTTACCTGTGTTTTTCCCCAACTATAAAAACAAAGGAGAGTATAAGCTGCATTCTTTAGATGTTCATAGACAATTGCGCTTTTACATTCACAGAACGGCTGGTCATAGACAATCAGATCAACTGTTCGTCTCCTTTGCTAAATTTGCTATGGGCAAAGCAGTTTCCAAAGTCACACTGTCAAGATGGATTGCTAATTGTATACTGCAGGCTTATGACACCTCAGGTAGGCCTGCTCCTCAGAGGGTTACTGCTCACTCCACTAGGGCAGTTTCCACTTCAGCCGCGTTTAAGTCCCGAGTGCCATTGGATGATATCTGCGCGGCAGCCACTTGGGCCTCGTCTCATACCTTCATTTTTCATTATAAGGTGGATGTTGTTTCCAGGGGAAGAGCATCCTTTGGCTCAGCGGTGCTCTGGAACATCCTTCCATGACGGCCGCCCAAGATTTAGGTAGCTGGGGACTCTGTCCCACAGGTTGCAGACAAATGAAGTCTGCCTACTTCAGATTTAGAAGTTATGTACTCAATAACGTTCCATCTGAGTAGGTGACTTCATTTGGATGCAACCATCCCCCCCTCCATCCCCCTGACCTTTATACAATAAGAGTTTATTCATCTATGTAGATACTTTTTATTCTAGTATTATATAGGCAAACTCAATCTGAGGTCAGTTAGGGCTTGGCAGGGGATTATGGGTAGAGGGAGGAGCTAGGAGCTCGGATCCTAAGCTTTTGAAATGCCGGCTCGGATCCGAGGTCGGATCCGAAACCCACAGGTTGCATCCAAATGAAGTCACCTACTCAGATGGAACGTTATGGTGAGTACATAACTTCTAAATCCTGTACTGACAAAGTTATGGGGCAGTGATCACTGAAGGAGAGTGCATGTATGGTGAGGTTAGATATCACTGTAGGATTACTAGTTATTACAAGATCTAGTAAGGTGTGCCTTTTTTGGAGTGAAGGTTTGGCCTAATGGCTTCAGAGATGATTTGGGCAAGACTTAAGCTGGCCAGAAGTTCTGACACATCATTCTTAATTAATTACTTGTGCCCAAAAGCCATTGAAGTCCCCAAGAATGATTAATTTACAATTTCTGGGAGCTTTGGCATATGTTTGAGTGTATTGAATTTTGATAGTGAGGCTGGCAGATGCAGGTGTGCCCTGGCAAGTCTTTTGGATTTTCCCAGTTCGGGGTCGCCACAGCGGAACTCCGGTCCGCTAATGATTTATCAGTGGATTTTTTATGGTAACGAGTTGCCAACCCGATGCCCAACCTACAAAGAAGGCACACCCATTCACGCACGCACCTACCTATCTGCATGTCTTTAAACGTCACTCTACCGTGGGGAGGACATGCAGACTCCACACAGAAGGCGCTCTAGCCAAGAATCAAACAGGGGAATCTCTTGCTGTGAGGCGACAACACTAACCACTGCACTGGCTATAATGCTGGGTTTTTTGGTTAATTGTTGGAAATTTTAAAAGGTTTCAGTTAGGATATGATTCTGCATTGCTGTCAGCTCATGCAACGATTGTGGGGTTAAGGTTGACTTAGAGGAGAATGAATGCCCCTTCTGTGGGTTTTTTGCCTTAGTCAGGTAATTGCTGTGGGTTTTTGTATGAGGGTTGAAGGAAGATAATTGATATCATATAATTGATATCATCAGGGTAATGTGAATATATGTCATGGTTATTGTAAAGTAACTGTAGTACATGCTTTACGATTTAGAGAATGGGAGAGGAAAGCGGTATTCCTTTTAGGAGTGTTTAATGGGTGGAGGATCTTCCACTATGAGTGTGTGTCTGTGAATTGAGGTGGGAGGGGAGTGAAGATGAATGAGATGACTGCAGAATGATGGAGTTAACTTCAGATTGGCTGTGAGGACAGTGGATAAGTTAAGAATGGATAGAATGTTGCAGAGAAGAGAAAAGGGTGAAAGGCTAAAGAAGGGTCAAAGGCTGGAAAGAGCATAGGAAAGTATAAGTTTCTATGGTGGCTTTAAAAAAGGGGAGGGGGATCAAAAGATTAGAGTTATGAATGCTGATAATAAATATAGAGTGTATATATGGTGGGAAAAGATAATGGATGAAATGATATGCAGTAGAAGGGTGATGTGGAAGGAGATGAGATGAGTAATAAATTCAGTAGGAGTGGTTTATGATGACATAATTGTAGGTTCATAGGTGTGCAATAGGCTAATGGCCCTGGAGCCTTTACAAGCCTAGCCCATAGGATTACCCTGGCTTTGTGCCGTCTGACCTTCGTTCCCAGTGCCTCTGATGAGTAAGCCACTGGAGTGATCCCTAGGGTGAGTTTTCTTTTTCCCATCCACTCATTAAGGTTTCTCTTGAAGAGGGCCAGTGAGGTGCTCTGCTTGACATGTATAGGAAATCTATTCCATAGTATGGGCAGTCTCTGGGTTATGAACCTGTCCCTCCAGCGTGTTCTGTTGATTGTGGTAATGAGGTTGAGGTCTCTGAAGCATGCGGTGCAGAGGGATTGGGATTTCTTCAGATGTAACATTTCTAACAGAGCTGGGTCAGACATGGCTTTGTAAGTCAAGCAGAGATTGCATCTAAGTAGGGGATATGAGACAGAGAGTAGTTGGAGATTTTTGATTGGCCTAATGAGGGAAGAGTAAAGGGAGACGATAAACTCTTTCTTCCTGGATGCAAAACCCTTAGTAATGAGATGTGCCACATAAAAGGACTTTCTGACCACAGTGGCAGTGTGGTGCTCAAAAGAGAGGTTGCTGTCAATCTGTGTTCCCAGATCTCTTATAAGGCCTTCTGTGTTCAGTGGACTGTCATCGATGTGGTAATTCATGGGAACCCCCCCCCCCCCCCCCAAAGGGGATGATGACATTTTTTGGCATATGGTTATTTTTTAAGAAGAAAGGTGGGGGTTGAGGGTAGCAGTGGTTGGCAGATAGGCAAGTTTAAAAATAGTGTAAGGGGAATGTGAGGGTAGGGGAGCGAAGTGGGTGCAGGCATAGTAATTCACCCTACTTTGTGTATATTTCCAATAACTTTTTTCAAAAAGACATTTAATAAATTCTTGTTACAAAGATATATCTTAAAAGTTATTACAAGTGCAAACTACCATTGTGCTTAAGACTCAAAACTAGAAGTGTTAGTTGTTTCTTTAAAAAGAACAGGATATATTGACAGATGTAAGGTTAGTATAGTAGTAATGAGGATGCAGATACCTGAGACTCCCTTGAGCCCATTAGGCCAACCCCAATGCAGCACTATTCCATGATTGTAATGTCCACTGTTTTTTGAGGAGTGAGTAAACTTTCAGTGCAGATTGCAAGCTGGTTCTGAAAGTCAAGGACATCTTTTAAGCTCATTTTCCTTCACAGATGTAAGACTTATTTCCCCGTGGACCTTAATTTGTGATCCCTTTCCAGGTGATGATCAAATCAGTTTGCCGTAGTATGTTATAGCCTGTCAATGAGGTTGTGTAAATGACCTGTTGAACGACGTGCTTAAGTTCTGATGCTTTTCATACCTATTTTTATGTATATTACCATGTTCTGTAAAAGGCTATATTAACTTAGTTTGAATCTGGGGGTGGTGTTGTCTCCATATTATAGTCAAGCAAGGGAAATGGGGACAAAAGGAGCAAAGCTATGCAGCTTTAAACAAACTATAAAAAGGGTCATGTTTTATTGTGCACGTGAAATACATATAGGTATAAATTAAACTTGTGCCTCACAGCACCTTTAGGTACAGTTTCTAAAAATAATTGTTCATTTATTCAGTCTTTATTTTACCAGGTGAAGGTGGCAATGTAGAAGTGCCTGATTTCAGAGGTTGCCTGGGAACTTTGGCTTGGTTACATTACCTTGACACCTATGATTTACTGTTAAGAGTTTTTGAGAATCAAGCCAGGTTTTCATTATTTGGAAACGAGGTTTGTTTTACTAGTATAGTTTGCTGAATTTTAACATGTGTTTTTTGTGCTGACTTGTTTGCTTTGTGCAAGCAACCTGTTGGTCTACATTTCGCTGAGTGACCTGGGTGCAAAACTCTCAACCTGAAATCATGAAAAAATCCAGACAAAAGCATATGAAAAATAGGTACAAATTTGTATGCTGTTTAACAAAATATTTGCATACATAATTATGTAACTCCACCACTCTGGAATTGTGGGATACCAACTTTTAAACGCAAATTGAAGAACAGCCAAAATATTACATACTGTATAAACAGAATATTGTTTTATTTAAATTAATATTTGAACTTATATCACACTTTGAACTTGTGCAAACTGGAAAACTAAAATACAATTTTATTTTATAAAAATAAAATTAATTGCTTCAGCCTTCTACAGCCAGAAAATAAATGAGCTGGATTTAAACGGAGGAAATCAGGTTCATAGGTTCATACTAGGCTATCTGCCCTAGGACATTAATAAGCCTAGCCAGAATGTGTTTGGCTTTCGCCACCCATTTTAAATTTATTTTGCTATGCCCTTTTTCGAGATTAGTATACTGTGCCTCTGTCTAACAGTGACACAGAAGTGATACCCGGGGAAAACCTACGATCTCCCATCCACTCATCAAGATTCCTCTTGAAGAGAGTCAATGAGGGACTCTGCCTAACCTGGACTGGGATTTTATTCCAAAGTGAAGGGAGCCTCTGGGTTATGAATCTGTCCCTCCAGCATGTCCTATTTATTTCAGTGCTGAGGTTCAAGTCTCTCGAGCGCGTAGCTCGATGGGATTTGGATTTTCTGAGGTGCAGCATGTCCATTAATTCCGGGTTGGACATGGCTTTATACGTCAGGCACAGATCGCCTCTGAACAGGCGGTATGCCACTGAGTAGAGCTGTAGTTTCTTTATCTGGGCAGCATATGGCATCTGTTTGAGCCCTTTGATCCTCTTGGTGAGGTACTTTTGGGGTCTTTCCATTTGCTGCAGGTATCTGGTAAGGTACATCCCAAAAGGGGCATTGTACTCAATTATGGGCCTGATGAGGGATGAGTAAAGAGGCACGATGACCTCCCCTGATCTAGATGTGAATTCCTTCATGATTAGGTGGGCTATATAAAATGTTTTTCTAACCACTTTGGCCATGTGGTTGTCAAATGAGAGATTGCTATCAACTTGGGTCCTCAGGTCCCTAATTACTTTTTCTGCACTTAATGGATCCACCTATGTGGTAATTTGTGGACACTTTGTTTTTTCCAAAGGGGATGACTGTACACTTTTTGGCATTTAGCTTGAGGCCATGGCTCTGACACCAGTTGTCTGTTTCTATGAGGCCCTTTTGGAGGATGCTTGTGTCGGCTGGAAAGTCGATTATGGCGCCCAGTTTGCAGTCATCTGCGAACTTGGTCAGCCACAGTTCTTCCGTGTTGGCCTGTACCTCCGAGAAATATATACCGAACAAGAGAGGTCCCAGGACTGAGCCTTGTGGGACACCACTTGTAACTGGTTTGGAGTCTGACATGGCTCCAGCAATTCTAACCATGTGGGTTCTGTCCTTGAGCCAGTTTGCAATCCATCTAGTGACATAGGGGTTTATATTTAAGCTGGTGAGCTTATCTATAATGCCCGAGTGGGGTATTGTATCGAAGGCTTTTGCGAGGTCCAGGTAGGCTGTGTGGACCACCTTCCCCTCGTCAATGGCCTTGGTGACTGTTTCAAATAAATCAACCAGGTTTAAGAGGCAGGATCTGCCCTTAACAAAGCCGAACTGGGTAGGATCCAGTGTCTGTAGGTCCCCAATATCTTTATTTATGAGGTCCATGATGATCCTTTCCATAGCTTTGCAGACCAAGCTAGTCAGGCTTATGAGGCGATAGTTTCCAGGATCCGTTGAGGCACCACCTTTATGGAGAGGGACCACTGTTGCTGTACGCCACTCTTTGGGCACATATCGTGTAGTAAGGCTGAGATTGAACAGTAGTTTTATGTTTGGGTTTAGCTGTTCTTGGAGTTCATGTAGGATGCAGCCCGGGACACAGTCTCGTCCCATTGATGCTGTATTTTCTGCCTTGAAGAGAGCGTCTCTTACCTGAGCATCTTAGATGTCAGGGGGGCAGCACTCTGCTGGGATAGATATTTGCCCTTTTGGTGGGGAGGGGGGGAGAAGTTTGCACTGAACCTGTCAGCTAGGATGTTGGCAATGTCTGTGGGTTCAGTGTATTTTTTGTCATTTTGGACTAATTCTGAGCATATCTGGGAATTACCACCCAGGTTCCTAACATAACTAAAGAAAGCCTTGTGATTATCCTTAGTGCCCTGTGCAATTTTTCTCTCGAAGCTGGCCTTAGACAATTTTATGAGTGCCCGTAGTTTTTTTGCTAATACTGATCAGTGATACCTTCCCTTATTGGGATTTTGCTCTATCATTTAGTAGCTTCCTCCTTCTATTGTATAGTTTTGTTTATGGCTGGGGTCCACCAGACAGGACATCTGCCTTTGGAGGATTGGGTCTTGGTTTTATTTGGGATCGCATGATCCATGCATTCCTGAAGGTGTTCATAGAATGCGTTTATAAAGGATTCTGTGGTCTGGGCATATTTTCCACAGGCCCGGGGGCTTTGAAGGATTCCACCTCGGTTTTGAGGAGTGTGAAATTTGCTTTAGAGAAGTTTTTCACTGCGATTTTTTTGGGTGGGGGGTGGGGTCGGGATGTGAATATCCAGTGAGATTAGTTTATGGTCTGATCTTACCAGTGAGGGATACACTTCTGGTCTGGAGCATAGAGTCCCCATGTTGGTGATGATCAGGTCCAGTATGTTTTCCCCTCTTGTGGGAGTGGTAACAAGTTGTTCAATAGCATTTGAGTTTATAAATTCTAGGAACCTTTGGGCTAGGGTGTTGGAGCTAGAGTAATGCTCCCAGTCTATGTTTGGGTAGTTGAAGTCGCCCAATATAACGGTGTTTGGAGAGACCTTCATATTTTCCAGTGTTCTCAGGAAGGCCGAGTGGGGTTCCTGGGTTTGGGAGGGTGGTCTGTAGCAGGCTATAAACTGGAAGGCAGTTTTACCCACTGTTAGTTGCACATGGATAGTCTCTGATGCTTCGTGCTTTGCCACCAACCTGGAGGTGTGGGTATCTTTGAATATTGATACTACCCCTCCTTTTGTTTTATCAGCAGATAGATTTACAGACTGCATTTGCCAAAAGTGGCTCAATTAGTTCTTTGAAATGAGAGAAGTATAGCAAAAAATTGAATTCAAATAACTGTAATAATATATGGATTTAGCTAACACTAGAAATATATTCAATATAATTTCTACAAAAATCATTATGAACATATTTAAGCAGTCTGTTGCAGATTCTCATCCTAAGGGGTGGTGAAAGCCACACACACTCTGGCTAGGCTTATAAATGCCCTAGGGCAGATAGCCTAGTATGAACCTATGAACCTAATTATCCATGCAAAACATTACATTTAGGCTTCTGAGCTAACATTGCCTTTTGCTGTTTTTTTTAAATGATAATCCGCAAATAAAGTGCCTGTTGCCCTTGAAGAATAAATATATTATGTTACATTAAAAAAATAAGCTAGTAATACTGCCATAAGGAATGGATGGCAAACTGATAACAGGTTCATAGTTGCTAGCTATCTCTGCCAAAGAATACATTTTCAGGACTGCAGCATCCACCCCCCTTTAAAAGTACAACACAGTACAATATCAGCAATCCCTCTACATACTGTGGGAGTAGTACCCACAGCCTTCTGCATCAAAAGCAAGTATACTACCTGTTGTGCTACTAATGCAAACAGACTTGGCATAAGCAGCACTAAACTTCTCTCCCCCTGAAAAACTGTGCAGCACAAGAAATCTGGAAAAAGCAAGAATTTATTTGGGGGGGGGGGGGCAAAGGCCTCAAATTAGGGACACCTTTTAAACATTGGTTGTATAATCTTAGAAAGTTCCTAGAATAAAATATTTTGTGCTACCATGCGTTTCCTGAAAGATAGCAAGACTGAAACTCAAATGGCTGTCATTATTTAGAGAATTCAGTTCTAAATTATTTGCCAGAAAACCACAACATTTAAGAGAAACATACCAAAAGTATGAGCCAAACGCTCTATAAAAATCTGGACAGTTGAGCGCTATGATCAGCCAGGGGCAGCTCGTGCTATAGGACTGCAGCCCTCCCACCTAGAAACAAAAAATTAAGAAAACAAAAACTGTTATTTCTCACGAGTCCCGTAACTCCGCGGGTGCACGGACGCACTCAGACTGCCTCGCAGATGCCCAGGAATCTGTGCGAACTCACTGAGTCAGCAGTCCAGATACAGGGAAGGCATTTCTGCCCCGCAGATGCCCAGGAATCTGTGCAGTGACGGCCGCACATAACAGAGGAGTTCTGGACTGCTTCATCAGCAGACGTGACCAATCAGGAGAGAGGTGAGGTGAGTGTTAAGCTCTCACGGGGGATTACGTTCATCGCGGGCTTGGGACTTAGATTTCGAGCAGGCTGCTTACTGCTTCATGGAGGGTTTGGGACTTGAATTGTACTGCTGCTTCATGGATTCGGGTCTGGACACTTTTAAACGTGTGTGTACGTGTAAAATGCCCCAGTTGCTATATACTGGTGTCTACAGCAAACTCATGGTGTTGTGGTAGGGATTACCTCAGGCTTGTACCATGTACCTTGTATGCAGGTGTTAAGGGCCTGAATTCCCTACCCACCACCATTTGTAAAAAATGTGCAGATTTTTTCCTCATAATATCTGTGGTTTTTAAATGTTTAAATGCTTGATATTTGATGGTGCAGTGGTAGCATTGTTCCCTCACAGCTGCAGGTTCTACAGTTTGATTCTTGGCTGGGGCGCCTTCTATGTGAATGTGCATCTTCTGTCTGTGTGAGTTTGCTTTTGTGTCCTCCCATGTTACAAAGACATGTCTGCATTATTTCTTCCTGGGCCTCTGATGAAAATAGTTTTTTTGTTCCAAGTCAGACTGTCCTGGTTAACAAATGTTAAATAAAATTGACAGGCATTTGAGTTTCAGACTTCAGGTTTCCAAATGTTTAATTCCTTACATATTTGATGGTGCAGGGATAGCATTGTTGCCTCACAGCTATAGGTTTTCTGGTTTGATTCTTGGCTGGGTTGCCTTCTGTGTGGAGTCTGCATCTCCTCCCTGTGTTTGTGTGGATTTGCTCTGGTGTCCTGCCATTTTACAAAGATGTGTCTGCAGTATTTCTCCCTGGGCATCTGCTGAAAATAGTTTTTGTTCCATCGGAAGTAAAATTGCCAGGCATTTGAATTTCAGACTTCATATTCTTCAGAAAATACATAGTAACAACCTTTTTAGTAACACAACCTTTTATTCTAACAATTTTCTAAGTTTATTAGATGAATATTTGAAATTTGTCCCTATTTTTGGGACTGTAGTCCCCCATTATTGGCTTTGTCCAGGTTTTTTGTGCTATGGTTGATGGTTATGGCAAGAACTGAATTCACTGAATATGTTTGAGGGCTGATTTGGCGTAGTGGTATGTTGCTGTGACTCTTTTGCACAGGGACCTTGGCAGTAAAGTGTATGGTGGCAACACAGCATTTTATTCTAGCAACTCTCCAAGAATGTACAAGCAATGTTTTGGGCTTTTGACCCCCCCCCCCCAATAAATGTTGTCGTTTTCCAGATTTCTTGTGCTACGAAGTTGAGATGCAGTTGAGTATTGAGTAGATTTTACAAGGATCTGAGAGCTGCAGGGGAAGAGAAGTTTAGTACTGCTTATGCTATGTCTGCTTGCATTGCTAATAGCACAACAGGTTGTGTACTTGCTTTTGATGCATAAGGCTATGGGTTCTACTCCCACAAGGGGTAGATGCTGCCGTGCTGAGAATGTCTTCCTTGGCGAAGATACTAACTATGAGCCTGTTATCAGTTTGCCATCCATTTCCTATTGCAATATTACTAGCTTATCATTTTTTAAATGTAATATAGGCAATTTATTCCTCCGGGGCAACAAACACTTTATTTTTTGATGAAACCATGAAATATAAAGGTGTTTGCTAGCAGCAACCTCTTCATTAGTTACAGATTTCTTTAATGTGGAATTATTTAGATGACTTTTACTTCTTCAGAGATTGTGCATATTTACTGATAATGGTGGACTGTAGAAGTTTGAGTAGACTTTTATGATGGAAATGTTCAGAACTGGGCAGTTTTGTCATTATGGGTGCATGCGTTTTGTTTCATTGTTTACTGGAAAATGTTCTGAAATGGGCAGTTTTGTCATTATTGGTGCATGTGTTTTGTTTCATTGTTTAATAAATTTAAAACGCCCTCTAACAACTGTACTGAAGGTGTATCAAAGAGCACATGTATGTTTCATATGCAAGGGGCCTATGATTTGAAAATACCCCAAGAATTAATCTTTATCTGCCACTGGCAAAATATATGTTCTTTGAATGTGGGTTTCAATGCTGTTTCAATGAATGTGAGTTTCAAGGGCAGAGAAGTTTTAATGCTAAGTCTGTTTTCATGAGACTGCATTGCTTTGTTTAGCAGATGTCTTAAGTGTTTGTGCTGTAAAATGCAAAATAAAACTTTCAAATGAAGTCCAAATCATCATAGAAGTAAAGCAGTATGCACATTTAGTGTTTATGGTAAATGGAGTGAAATAGTAATGGATAATTGGAATGGCTGCAGGGGGGAGGCTCCATTCGACCATGATTTTGTGAGGGGGAAGGACGGCAAACTCGGACAGCCCCAGCTGAACTATACCTCCCAACTGTCCAGATTTTTAAAGAATGAATAGATTATTTTCTTCTTATTTTTGGTTTGTTCCTCATAAAATTTGTGGTTTTTCTGGCAAATCATTTAGAAATTAAGTCACTAAATAAGGACGCACTGAGTTTCAGACTTCATAACCTTCAGAAAAATGCATGCTGAAGTAAGACCTGTTATGTCAACTGTCTCAGTTTATACAAGAGCAATGTTTAGTACTGTTTATATGTTCCCCCAATATATTTGGTCTTGTCCAGATTTATTGCATTAACAGGTTGAGAGGTACATGCAAATAAATTGCTTTATAGAATTAGGCATAGCCAAACCTCTTAACGGTCCCAGATTTTGGCTCAAAATGTTGCTATACCCAGGGGTGGCTCGTGGTATCGGACTGCCGGACTGCACCCCTCCCACCTAGAAAAAGAAAAATCCTTAAAACTAAAAAAACAAACGGAAAAAAAAAAGCACGAGTCCAGACTGCCTTTATCAGCAGCCCGGATAGAGATAGACAGGTACCCAGCAATCATTGCTGCAAATTCACCCAGGAATCAGTGCGGGGATGACCGCACAGAAGAGGAGGTCTGGACTGCTTCGGCTGCAGGCAGATCCAATCAGGACTGAGAGAGGTGAGCTGCTCTCGCGGGACTTTCATTGCGCGGGCTCATTCAGGAGGTAGGTGTAGCAGGTTTTGGTTGCTGGCTGGATTGCTCCATGTCGCGGGTGGTTTTTGCTGCTTCAGGTCGCTGGATTGCTTGGGTGGTTTTGCTGCTTGGATTACTTCAGGTCGCTGGCTGGATTTCTCGGGTGGTTTTGCTGCTTGGTCGCTGGGTGAGACATACAGTGTGTGTGTGTGTGTGTGTGTGTGTGTGTGTGTGTCTGCGTACATTCATGCGTGTGTGAGTGTATCTGCATATGTGTGTCAGTGAAGCTTGGGTATATGTGGGCATGTGTGTTTGTATTTGTTAACTGAGAAGTTTAATTTGGGAAGAGTGTTGCTTTTAGTCGAGTCTTCAGGGAAAAAGCTCCAGTGTAACACGTGAAATAAAA
Organism: Protopterus annectens; assembly: GCF_019279795.1. Lineage (NCBI taxonomy): Eukaryota > Metazoa > Chordata > Ceratodontiformes > Protopteridae > Protopterus > Protopterus annectens. The sequence continues at coordinate 1,707,835,039 of NC_056725.1, forward strand.
ACAAGTGAGGAACAGAAACAAAATAATAGATTTACATAACAGTACAACTTGATATTATGAAGAAGATACAATGAAACTATACTGCAACAAAAAGAGTCAAGTATCAGAACAGCAAAAAGCATTTAAAATATTCATCTGGTATGGTTCAAAACATACGTAGTTACAAAAATGAGTACTGAAGAGTAAAATAGCAATGGGAATAAGATATGTTAGATGTATAAGGCAGGGGATTATCTGCTCGTACAGGAGAGGATTCTCATTCCAGTGTAAATGATGAAAGAAGAGAGACTGCAAGCATGAGATAATGTGAAACATACAGAACATGAAACAAACAAAAAGATCAACGTGCATAGCGTGCCTTAGGCAATCCTTTGATGGGTAGGAAATGCAGCAGTAAGGTAAGGCTGTGTACAGTCATGGTTTAGAAGTAAAAGCTAAACATAAGTCAAAGACAGGCTAAGAGGGATGAGGATTAAATTTAAGGAAATGGCTGCCAATGTAGTCCAGGGAGCAGGCTCTGGGAGATATGTAAAATGGCAACATAAAGAGTGCTGTTTACATTATTTCAAAGTACGCTTAAGATTTACAGTTGATCACTAAGCTGAACACTAGAAATGCAAAGGCATATTGTGTGAATCTCAAAGTGGCAAATATGATTAGGAAATTAGAGCAGGAAAATCTTAAGCTTCTAGTTGTTAATACCGTTTGAGCAGGAGTACAGAGATGAAACTTTCTTGGATTTATGTATGAGAGGGAAGGCAAATCAGAAGTTAGGGACTGAGAAGCAGGGTTTTAGCTCAGGCTCAATAGCAAAGTTTGGCCACGAATCTTACAACCTTACAGTAGGCCTGAACAAATTTAGCAAAGTGGAGAGGAGGTTAGTAAATATATTGGCTCCAAAAAAAGGACTCTAAATGGTCTTTGAAGGAGGTTTTAGGCTTGTACAGAAGGTCTAGTATTTTGGTGCGTTGGTCACAACTGCATTGACATCAGTATACAGATTAACTTTGTAAACGTTACACCATGTAAGGTTTCACTGATTGCAGATTGGTGGGAGGAATGCTTAGAGTGGTTATGGTTGCCTTAGGGACATTGTCAATGTAGCTGAAAAAAAGTTAAATACTGTAGCTCATTTTCAATGTAGCAAAAGAAATGTTTAAATGCAATGAGTTTAATTTTATTGAAGATGAGAATTTGCATGGAGTCCTGCAGCTTGTATTATGCTTTGAGGGTAATGATGCTGGTGTCAGGAGAAGGGAAGTGAAGGCTGGCATCATCACAGACAAACATGATTAATAAAGATAATAAAGACCACAGACTTGAGTACTAAACTATAAGGAATTCCCTCTGGTGCTAAGAGCCTGCGGTGGTGGTGCTGCGGTAGTGTTGTCGCCTCACAGTTAGACGTTGCCCGTTCAATTCTCAGAGCGTCTTCTGTGTGACGACATGCGTGAATGGGTGTTCCTTCGTTGAAGGTTGTGCATTAGGCCCGGCAAGCCAGCACGTAAAACTCTACTGCCACTCATTAGCGGACCGGAGTTCCGCTGTGGCGACCCCTAACTGGGAAAAGCTGAAAGACGCATGCATGAAGAAGGCTGAAGCATGCTAAGAGGTTGTATTGCTTATTTTGGCAAGTTTGATCCAGTCATAGAGCTACCCTTTTCTAATAAACTAACTTTATTGGACTTTATGAATCAATTCACAAAGACCACAGTGAAAAAAAATTAAAATATTAAAAACATACAGAACAACAGCAAAATAGCAGATCAATATATAATTTGAAAGAAAAGTACACCTCTTTTAACTATATAAAAGGAAAGTATAGATTTCCTAACAGTGAGCATTTTTAAAGACAGAAAGATGAACATAATTATTTAGTCCAATGTAGAAAATACACTGAAGTTCTGTACAGTCTTTCACATTTATCACTATATCAGTATTTAAGTCTGCTGCCTAATCATCATAGCAAATATGCCATCCATTCAGAAGATACATTGATTTCTATGATGTTTAAAATGAGTGTCATAAAAGTAGCTCAGATGATTCTGATCAGTGCATATTTAGTTCTATCTGCAAATTCATTTCTAGGTCCTAATGGATAACATTAAGCATCCATATGAGGTGGTACCAGACTTCTTAAAACCCACCACATGCAACCATTTATTTTAACACATTTGCTGTGAATCAATGGGCAGGTCCAAATCATATGTAGATAATTTGGAGTTGGAGCATTATAGTGCCAACACTGTTCCCTCAGTGCCCAACCTCTGGTCTTTGGTGTAACTAGGAAATGGTATAAATGATGTATGGAATTAAGTAAAGTAGATGAGAGGCAACTGGCCTGAATCAAGTGCTGTATGCAAAATTAACATTTACTGACTTGGGGGGGGGGGGGATAAATGTGTGTTTAAAGTGTTTCTTCAGCAGTCAGTGCTCTTTGATAAATGAGTGTTACTTTTAACCATTTGACAAAAGACATTAACCATGTTTTTTTAATAATCGCTTTTTCAAAGCTGTGTTCAAGCCCCTCTGGTTTCCTCTGCAGCTAGATGATTGGGAGGATGAAATCTAAAATTTAAGTTCTAAATTCATCATCTACTCCAGTTAGCAAACATACGTATAACTAACTCTGCATCCAAGGTATTGCTTGAACCCTGTACCTTGGATGCAGGTGGCAAGGACCTGAATTCCCTACCCACCACCATTTCTAAAAAAAAACTTGCAATTTTTTGCCTTATATTTGTTCTGTTCCTCATAAAATCTGTCTACATTTTACCTTGCAAAGTCTGTAGTGTAGTGGTACACTGGTAGCATTGTTGCCTAACAGCTACAGGTTCTCTGGTTTGATTCTTGGCTGGGGTGCCTTCTGTGTGGTGTCTGCATGTTCTCTCATCTTGCAAAGATGTGTCTAGCATTTCTCTCTGCTCTGCTGAAAATTGTCTTTTGTTCCAAGTCAAACTAGTTTACTGGTTAAATGTTTAAAAAAAATAACAGGCATTTAAATTTCAGACTTCATATTCTTCAGAAAGTACATGGTAACACAAAATTGTTCTAGCAGTTGTCTAAGTTTATAACCTGGATATTTGAAATTTGTCCCTATTTTTGGGACTGTATTCCCCCATTATTGGCTTTGTCCAGGTATTTGTGCTTGAGAGTTATCTATGGTGAGAACTGTATTCATTGAATGTTTGGGGGCTGTATCCCCCCCCCATTATTGGCTTTGTCCACATGTTTTTTGCTAAGAGGTTGAGAGCTATAGTGAGAACTGAATTCACTGAATATGTTTGGGGGCTGTATTTCCCCCATTATTGGCTTTGTTCGGGTGTTTTGTGCAAAGAGGTTGACAGCTATGCTGAGAACTGAATTCACAAAATGGTAGACATTTAAGTTTGTCTTCCTCTCTTTTACAAAACAGCTGATTTGGCATAGTGGTATGTTTCTCTGACTGTTTTGCACACCTGGGTTAAAGACTTGGCAGTGAAATGTATGGTGGTAACACAGCATTTTATTCTAGTAACTTTCCAACATTATACAAGCAATGTTTAAAATGTGTCCCTGGTTGTCCCCCCCCCCCAAATAAATCTTGGCTTTTTCCAGATTTCTTGTGCTGCAAAGTTCAGAGATGCAACTGTGTGTCGAGTAGATTTTACAAGGAGCTGAGAGCTGCAGGGGAACTAAACTTTAGTGCTGCTTATTCTGAGTCTGCTTGCATTAATAGCACAACAGGTAGTGTACTTGTTTTTGGTGCAGAAGGCTGTGGGTTCTACTCCCACAGTAGATAGATGCATTGCTGATACTGTACTGTGTTGTAAAGTGGGTGGATGCTGCAGTCCCTTTTGGCAAAGATACCTAGAGTAGTAACTATGAACCTATTATCAGTTTGCCATACAGTCCCTATTGCGATATTACTAGCTTATTTTTTTTTTAATGCATGCAACATAGGCAATTTATTCCTCAAGGGCAACAGGCACTTTATTTGTAGATGATTAAACAGTGACATATAAAGTTGGTTGCTAGCAGCAACCTCTTCATTGTTACAGATTTCTTTAATGTGGAATTATTTAGATGACTTTTACTACTTCAGAAATTGTGCATATTTACTGATACTGGTGGACTGTAGAAGGTTGAGTAGACTTTTATGATGGAAATGTTCTGAATTGGGTAGTTTTGTCATCGGTGCATGCATTTTGTTTCATTGTTTACTGGAAAAATGTTCAAAACAATAAATTTAAAATGCCGTCTAACAACTGTACTGTATTGTACAAGGAATATAATTTAGTAGAATCAGGAAGGTGTATCAAAGAGCACATGTATGTTTCATGTGCAAGGGGCCTATGATTTGAAAACAGCCCAAAGTTGATCTTTATCTGCCACTGGCAAAATGTATTTTCTTTGAATGTGGGTTTCAATGCTGTTTCATTGAATGTGCATTTCAAGGGCAGAGAAGTTTTTAATGCTATGCCTGTTTTCATTGTGAGACTGCGTTGATTTGTTTAGCAGATGTCTTAGTGTTTGTGCTGTAAAATGCAAAATAAAACTTTCAAATGAAATCCAGATAATCATAGAAGTAAAGCAGTATGCACATTAGTGTTTATGGTAAATGGAGTGAAATAGCCAAGTAATGGATCATTGGAATGGCTGCAGGGGAGAGGGCTCCATTTGACCATGATTTCGTGAGGGGGAAGGGTGGCAAACTCAAAGACAGCCCCAGCTGAACTATACCTCCCAACTGTCCAGATTTTCACAGAATGAATAGATTTTTGCTTCTTATTTTTGGTTTGTTCCTCATAATATTTGTGGTTTTCTGGAAAATTATTTAGGAATTAAGTCACTAAATAATGACACTGAGTTTCAGACTTCATAACCTTCAGAAAAATGCATGCTAAAGTAAGACCTGTTATTCTATCAACTGTCTCAGTTTATACAAGAGCAATTTTTAGTACTGTTTATGTTCCCCCAATATATTTGGCCTTGTCCAGATTTATTGCATTAACAGGTTGAGAGGTACATGCAAATAAATTGCTTTACAGAATTAGGCATAGCCAAACCTCTCAACTGTCCCCGAATTTGGTTCAAAAATGTTGCTCTTCCCCTAACAATTCCTCCGCAAAATAGCAATTTTGGAAGAAAACATGGAGGGTTTACAATTTAGAAATAACTGTAATAATCAGAGTTATAGATTACTTTTATTTCAGAAATGCATGTAGATTCTTTTATTTTGTCAGCTGCTCAAGTTAGCAGTACTATTATTAAAAAGTGTCCCTTCTTTGACAGGTTCCCAGCTGTATTGTGTGGCTATTTTATATTTTTGCATCACATTTTTGGTCCATTGTTCATAAAATTGTTTTTTGGCAAATTAGTGGTAAATCACTAAAGACTGAAGTTAGAAAATAATGACAGACATTTGAGTTTCATATTTCATACCCTTCAGAAAATTCATACCAATGCAAGACCTACTATTCTATTATCTTTCTAAGTTTTATAAGAGCAATATTTAAAAATTGTCCTTATTTTGGGCCTTTGTCCCACTTCTATGTATGGCTTTGCTCTGAGGGTGAGGTATGACAAATGTGTCAGGGCCATCAGTCAGCCAGAGACATTTCAAATTGTGACATACTTGTTGCATCCCACTCCCCCATGTAGTGACTCTGGATGTGTCCAAGCAAGGCAAGGAGCAGCTGTGCAGTGTAAATGTGCATGGTATGCCCCCATGCAGTATAAATGTGCAGGGTAACCCCCCATATCCAAGGTAGACACAAGTACTACAGTGGCTTTTCATCTGTTCTTGATTTTGCAGAATGGTCTGGTTTCTGTCATATTTTTGTACTGTTGATTTATGCTTATTACTCAAAGTGCCTGTTGCTCTGTGTTTTAAGTAGCAATGCTTTAATGACTATCAGGTAAGCTTGTCTGAGATCATAACATGCAAGTAAGCTTTAATAAGCATACTGTTAAAGAATTGCCAACATTGAAGCCTTTCTGTTGTTGCCATGCAGAGAATACTTAACTAGATAATGTATAAGCGTTGGGTATTGAAATGCATATGACAGTATTTGTAATAAAGGACAGGATTACATTATTTTAAGAAGCTCATTACACTTGTTGGAGACTTCCATTGATCTCTGAGGGCTTTACCTGTAAACTAAACAGAATGCCATTCATGTGTGGCCCATAACCTGTACAGTAATCCTTTAAGCAATGTATCTTGAGCTGGTTTGCTTTTCATTTTTTACTTTGATCATGTTTTCCCCATGAAACAAGTGGATAGTTGTCAGGCAGCAGGTCTTTTTTGGATAAGAAACATTTTTACAAGTGGGGGCATCACAGAGATTGCTACTTTCAGCATGTGATTTGGTACTTTAATAAAGCTGAATATAAATTATAATGCAGTGCAAGGAGAAGCGGTTTGAGTTGAGTGCTGCATGTTTTTCTTGTACTTGATTTTGACTGGCATTCCAGTAATGTATTTAAAAAGTAATTTATTTTTTTCATGCCTCACGACCTTTTTGTTTCCATCTAGATATTAAGTAAGCTGTCAAGCAGCCAATGCATTGAAATATTTTTATTTTTTTACACTTCATTTGTCTTGATTGGACTCTCATAATGAGGGTTTGGCACCCAGGGCAGCATATTTAATTAAAGTTTAGATTTTGTGGTTTTGAGCATAGCTCCTCCCCTTTCTAGTTGTCTGCACCCCTTCCCATTGACCCCCCACCCATTCGGATATCTCCTGCAGCCCCCCTTTGATTTGAAGTCACCAGCCACCACTGGCTATACCCCTAACAATTCCTCCGCAAAATAGCAATTTTGGAAGAAAACATGGAGGGTTAGCAATTAAGAAATCACTGTAATAATCAGAGTTATAGATTACTTTTATTTCAGAAATGCATGTAGATTCTTTTATTTTGTCAGCTGCTCATGTAGATTCTTTTATTTTGTCAGCTGCTCAAGTTAGCAGTACTAATATTAAAGTGTCCCTTCTTTGACAGGTTCCCAGCTGTGTTGTGTGGCTATTTTATATTTTTGCATCACATTTTTTAGTCCATTTTTCATAAAATTGTGTTTTTTGTTGGGAAATTGATGACAAATCATTAAAGACTGAAGTTAGAAAATAATGACAGACATTGAGTTTGATTTCATACCCTTCAGAAAATTCATACTAATGCAAGACCTATTCTATTATCTTTCTAAGTTTATAAGAGCAATATTTAAAAATTGTCCTTATTTGTGGGCCTTTGTCCCACTTCTATGTATGGCTTTGTCCAGATTTATTGCTCTGAGGTTGAGAGGTATGACAAATTTGTCAGGGCCATCACAGTCAGCCAGAGACATTTCAAATTATAACATACTTGTTGCACCCCACTCCCCCATGTAGTGACTCTGGATGTGTCCAAGCAAGGCAAGGAGTAGTTATGCAGTGTAAATGTGCAGAGTATCCCCCCATCCAAGGTAGTCACAAGTACTACGGTGGCTTTTCATCTGTCCCTGATTTTGCAGAATGGTCTGGTTTGTCATATTTTTGTACTGTTGATTTATGCTTATTACTCAGTGCATGTTGCTCTGTGTTTAAGTAGCAATGCTTTAATGACCTTCAAGTAAGCTTGTCTGAGATCGTAAGATGCAAGTAAGCTTTAATAAGCATACTGTTAAAGAATTGTCAACATTGAAAGCCTTTCTGTTGCCATGCAGAGAATACTTAACTAGATAATGTATAAGCCTTGGGTATTGAAATGCATATGACAGTATTTGTAATAAAGGACAGGATTACATTATTTTAAGAAGCTTATTACACTTGTTGGAGACTTCCAGTCATCTCTGCAGGCTTTACCCGTAAACTAAACAGAATGCCAATCATGTGTGGTCCATGACCTGTACAGTAATCTTTAAGAAGTGTATCTTGAGCTTGTTTCTTGTTCGCTGTTCATTTTTTACTTTGATCATGTGTTCCCCATGAAATGAGTAGATGTCAGGCAGCAGGTCTTGTTTGGATAAGAAACATTTTTACAAGTGGGGGCATCACAGCGATTGCTACTTTCAGCGTGTTACTTGGTACTAGCTGAATATAAATTATAATTAGAACTGCAGTGCAAGGAGAAGTGGTTTGAGTTGAGTGCTGCTTGTTTTTCTTATACTTGATTTTGACTGGCATTCCAGTAATGTATTTAAAAAGTAATTTATTTTTTCATGCCTCACAACCTTTTTATTTCCAACTAGATATTAAGTAAGCTGTCATGCAGCAAATGCATTGAAATATTTTTATTCTTTTACACTTCATTTTGTCTTGATTGAACTCTCATAACGACGGTTTGGCACCCAGGGCAGCGTATTTAATTAAAGTTAGTTTTTGTGGTTTTGAGCATAGCTCCTCCCCTTTCTAATTGGCACCACCCATTCAGCTGTCACCTGCAGCCCCCCTTTGATTTGAAGTCACCAGTCGCCACTGTGATCAGATCCTTGAATTACAAGTGGTGGTGTGGGTAGGGAATTCAGGCTCTTGGTCCTTGTACCCAAGGTACAGGATTTGAGCCTGAGTAACCCTAACCACCAGTTACCCTTAACTGGGGCATTTTATACACACCCACACCTCTGATACGAATACTGGTATGGCAGCAGCTCCACACACAGTTGTAATACAGATACTAATACGGCAGCAGCTACACACACTCACACACAGCTCTAATACAGATACTAATACGGCAGCAGCTCCACACACGCACAGCTCTAATACAGATACTAATACGGCAGCAGCTCCGCACACGCACCGCTCTAATACAGATACTAATACGGCAGCAGCTCCACACACGGGTCTAATACAGATACAATACAGATACTAATACGGCAGCAGCTCCACACACACTACTCTAATACAGATACTAATATAGATACTAATACGGTAGCAGCTCCACACACGGCTCTAATCCAGATACTAATACGGCAGTAGCTCCACACATGGGACTAATACGGCAGCCAGCAGCAGCTGTAATACAGATACTAATACGGCAGCAGCTCCTTACACACAATTTCTACTAATTAAAACAGATACTAATACGGCAGCCAGCAGAAGCTCTAAAACAGATACTAATACATCAGCAGCAGCTCCTTACACTTCTAATATTGCAGCATATACACTTTACATGTCAAACTTACTTTCATTGGGGGTGGAAGGAGGAGATTTACTTCACTGTGCGGGTGTGCAACCAGGACTGGACTCGACACATTGCTGTACTTAAAATAAATGTAGGCACACCCCCTCCAGCCCTCAACCAAATTCCGACAGGCTGTCAGTCTGCACATGATGCTGATGTCATTGTGTACGCCCCTGCACGTGATGACGTCAGCAGCATTGGAAAAACAACCCAGGAAATTTGGAAATTTAAAGGGGGTCACTTGCGAATTTGTGAAACTCGATGACTTTGACCTCAAAACTGATAAATACTGAGGAATTTGGTATGTTTGAGTGGTCTGCCTGGGTGCTGTGAAGGCTTTTAAACAGTGGTCTTTTCTGAACTGCCCTAAACCTACATTTCATCCTTTGCTAATCTAGTTCTGACTTCATACTATACCTAGTTGTTTCTTACTCACTGAATTTCCAATGTATCCAGTCATCCCTTAGTGCACTTAAGCTTTCTGTTCACTTCAGTCCCTATTCTAATTTACTTTGGAGAGTATTAGCTCTTTCCGTGGGATATGTATTAATGGCATAGCATTGTGTAAGAAAGTTCACCCTATGGGCTGGACTGTGTAGATGGGGGTGTTCTAGCACTGATTGACACCTGGAAGGGGAGTGGGCATGTTTACATTACTCAGGAAGATGTATTATGGTAATATGGCAATGACATCACCAATACAGTAGAATTCAATGCCTGTGTACTAGGCACCCTTGGGTATAACAGTTAAGAAACATCTTTTATATACAGCACTATTCCCTTGTCTCAAAAACATTGGTTTAGATGTATTAATCGCATCATTATTTTTAGCACCTAACTTTAAACCTGAAAAATACTGAAAACTGAAATGTATCTGTTACACTACTTCATGTTTACCTTCAGCACTCCATGGTCATTAATAGAAATAACAGTAGTGTTTCTTATTTCTACAGTTAAGGAGGGAAACAAAATGACATCTCAACTACATTAGATTTGAAAGCCTAACAAAAGTACAGTTGTGTAAAATCTTAATAACTGTAGATGTCCTTGGCTTCACCGCTGCAGTATTCATAACTTATGGGATTCCCTGCCATGGAAGCCTGTTGTCTGGCCAGTCTACCAAAGCCTATCATTGCTTTAAGGTATGCTGGCCATCACCTAAATGTTCCTCACGTACTGTAGGGCATAAAGGTGATGTTTAGGTGTACTATCCTCAGAAGTGATTGCCCCAGTAGAAGCAGCAGTGCAAGGAAAACCAAAGAGAACTTGCACAACCAAGAAGGATAGAAGACTAGGGGGTTGGAAGGAGGGAATGAGTATTGCAGCGGTGAAGGCAAGGACATCTACCTTTATGGTAAGATTTCATACAACTGTAGTATGTCCTTACATTCACTGCTGCAGTATTCATAACTTATGGGAGAGTGCCAAAGCTCAAGAAGAAACTTAGGAGGAAGAAGCAGCAGTAAAACCCTCTAAGAAACCATGAAGAGTGGCATTAGCAAAATCAGCTCTAGCTCTGGAGGTACCATCCCGCTTGTATTGTTTGGTAAAGGTATGCATAGAAGTCCAGGTAGCTGCTTCAAGAAGAGAATTGGTGTCTGAGCCCTTGAAGAAAGCACCAGAAGAAGCCACAGCTCTAGTAGAATGAGCTTTTACAGAAGAAGGAAGGTTCTCGCCATGAAAAGTGTAGCAAAAAGAAATACCCTTTGAAATCCAATTAGAAATAGTTTGCTTGGGAACAGCCAATCCTAAAGGCCTAGAATGAAAGGAAACAAACAGCTGATGAGATATTTCTGATAGCTTTAGTCTTATCCAAATAAAATCTCAGCTGTCTATGCACATCTAAGGTATGCAGCACCCTCTCACTGTCAGATTGCAGAGTGGGGGGAAAAGTTAGGCAAATTGGTAGATTGATTTAAGTGACAACTCATTAACCACATTGGGCATAAAAGAATTAGTACGCAAGGACACCATGTCCTCATGAAATATTTAAAAAGGCGGACAAGGCATAAGGGCTTGCAACTCCAACACCTGTCTGGCAGAAGTAAGAGCTAACAAAAGAACCTTCTTTTTTGAAGAACAATGTTGCAAGGAATCTGAAATAGCAGGCTCAAAAGGAGTCTGAGTCAATTTCTCTAGAATGAAATTAAGATTGCAGGGAGGAGGAACCAGGCTTCCTGGGAGGTCTAATATTAAGGACGACTTTAAAAAATTGTTCAAATCTCGAAGCTAACTGGGAGTTAAAGGCAGGCAAGTGGAAAAAGCTGATAAATAGGCCTTAATAGAAGAATAGGCCAAACCAGCATTGAGCAACTCGCACAAATAAGAGAGAACCAAAGGAACATCCACAGTAAGTGGGTCCAGGTCACGAGAAAGACACCAAATAGAAAATCTCTTCCATTTAGATAAATAAGATTTCCTAGTAGTAGTAGTAGTAGTAGTATTCCTGGCCTGCTGCAGCACATCCTCCGAGAAAAAAGATGGTTTTGATCCCTCGTACACATCACCAACAGTGTCAGTTGAAGCGTGGACAGGTGGAAATGGATGAGAGTTCCCTTGTCTTGCGTCCGTAGATACATCCTGTGAGGTAACTTGTGGTGATTACCCCTGGCTAGATGCAGAAGTGGAGCGAACTAGTGGTGTCACAGCCAAAAAGGAGTCGCCAACAAGATTTTGGGAACATCCTGTTGAATCTTGAACAGGACACTCGAAATGAGAGGAAGGTGTGGGAATGCATAAAGAAACATCCCCTTTCAAGAAAATGAGAGGGCATCCACCTTCCATACCAGAGGACCTGGGACTCTGGCACAAAATAGAGGAAGTTGTGTGTTCAGAGGGGAGGCAAAGAGATATACTTGTGGAATATCCCACGGGTGAACAATTTCCAGAAACTCATCCCTGTGAAGCATCCATTCATGGGATTGCGTGAAAGACCTGCTCAGAGGTCTGTCATAATTTTCTGATCTGAAGGAATATAAACTGCGTAAAGAGTCATTTTGATACTCGACAGCCAGATCCCATACCAGTAGTGCCAGCTGACAAGAAGATAAGATCTTGTTCCTCCCTGTTTGTTGATATACCTGATTACCGTGGTATTGTCTGTGAATACCTTGAGAGGCTCCCGAGAGAAAAGAAGATGAAAGGCCTGAAGAAACAGCATAAGAGCATTGATGTGCTCCTTCTGCTGATGAGGTGACCACACTCCCTGAACCTTCAGGGAGCCAGACGTTGCTCCTCATCCCGTATCCAAAGTGTTTGTGAGCAGATCCTGAAATGGAAGAGGGGGATGAAAGGGGAGCTCTGGATTCAGACAACTGCTGAATCCACCACAGAAGTTTCTTCTTGAGGCAAGGGATAAGAGGAACTGTAAAGTTTAGAGGATGCGCATGTTGAAGCCACACCAACTTCAGAAACTACTGGAACTTCCTTGTGTGGAGTTTGGCCTGATGGAGCATCGGAATGGTGGAAGCTATGAACCCCAGAGCTCTCCGAAACACCCTGGCTGTAATGGAGGCAAGGGGAAGAAGAGTTTTGAAAGCAAGACTTGAGAGATAAGGCCTTCAGAGGAGGAGGGGTGCCAGCACTGGTACTGTCTGAATCCTGCAACCCAGAAAGACATTTATTTTATTTTACATTTGTTAACCGGGAGAGTCTGACTGGATACATGTCCAATTTCAGCGGAGGCTCGGGGAGAAAAGCTCCACATGTACAAAAAGATGACAATCGATATTCATGGTTACATTGAAAAAAAAATGTAAAATTTTAAAAGGTGATTATTTATGTACATGGTTACATTGAAGTTTAAGATCATTGTAGGTTTATAGTATGAAATATGTGCATAAGTCATTGCACAGCATTTGAGTGTATAGAATGACATGATACCAAGATTGATGTCATGAATGACAACCTGGAGAAGAAAAAGGTGGTTAGCTAAGAAGGGGAGTTATTGGAAATTAGATGTAGAAGGGTTAAAAACATATCCATAGAAAGGCTAGAATAACAGGATGCTATAGAGAGTTAAAAACAAGGCATTAGAATGGTTCGGATAGGGAGTTAGAAACAAAGCATTATAATGCAAGTATAGCAAGTTAGGTTAGGTTTAGTTGGTGTTCTTCTAAAGGTTATTGAGAAGTATATGTAATCTGGGTGGGTTAGGTTTAGAAAGTTTACTGATATAGGATAAAGAAGTTGTTTTTATTGCATAATGTACGTACTAGAGTTGTATATGTATTGGGTTAGTCTGGGTTTAGACATGGACATAGCCAATGCTTGTTTAGGTGATTCTTTAGGGATGTTTTGAATTTGGGTAAGGAGGTTATAGTGGTAAGATCTGGGGGGAGTGCATTCCATTTTTTTTTTTTTTTTTAGCTGAGTTGGAGAATAGTGATTCTCCAGCTGAGTTGTTGGCTTTGGCAGGTTGTACTTGCATTTTGTTGATGAGCAGAGGGATGGTGGGTTGCTGTCAGGGGTGATATTTGTCAGAATGGGTGTACTGTTAGGTTGGTAGAGGATTTTATGAATAACTATTGAGTTAGTTGTACTGGAGTTGATTAGATAGTTCTAGCTGGTCTAATGTTTGAAGATTTTGACAGTGATGGGTTCTGTAGGCTGTGCCTGGGGCGAATCTAGCTATATTGTTATAGCAGCTAGCTAATTTTGTTTAGGTTTGCTTTCTGTAGGTTTAGTAAGATGGGTGAGGCATAAAGAAGGGGTCGAGAGAAGATGTGTTATAGCTATGGCTGTTTTGGCAGGTGGGTTTAGGAATGATTTTAATTCTATACAAGGAGCCTAGTTTTTTGTTAACTGTTTTAATGGTTTTGTCTATCTTCTTCCTCTTCCTCCTCCCATTAGGGGTCACAACAGCAGATCTGTTTCCATTTCTTCCTGTCTTCTGCATCTTGCTATGTCACACCATACCACCCGCATGTCCTCTCTCACCACATCTATAAACCTTATCTTAGGCCTTCCTCTTTTCCTGTTACCTGGCAGCTTCATCCTTAGTATCTTTTTCCCAATATACTCTGCATCCCTCCTCAGCACATGTCCAAACCGACGTAATCTTGCCTCTCTGGCTTTGTCTCCAATCCTTCCAACCTGGGCTGACCCTCTAATATACTTATTCCTAATCCTGTCCATCCTCGTCACACCCAGTGCAAATCTTAACATCTTCAACTCTGCCACGTCAAGCTCTGACTCCTGCCTTTTTGTCAATGCCACTGTCTCCAACCCATATAACATAGCTGGTCTCGCTACCCTCTTGTAGACCTTCCCTTTTACTCTTACTGGTACTCGTCTGTCACAAATCACTCCTGACACACTTCTCCACCCACTCCATTCTGCCTGTACTCTCTTCTTCACCTCTCTTCCACACTCGCCATTACTCTGAACTGTTGATCCCAAATATTTAAATTCATCCACCTTCACCACCTCTACTCCCTGCATCCTCACCATTCCTCTATCCTCCCTCTCATTCACACACACATGTTCTGTCTTAGTCCTGCTGACCTTCATTCCTCTTCTCTCTACAGCATATCTCCACCTCTCCAGGGTCTCCTCCACCTGTTCCCTACTCTCACTACAGACCGCAATGTCATCTGCAAACATTATAGTCCATGGGGACTCCTGTCTGATCTTGTCTGTCAACCTGTCCATCACCATTGCAAATAAGAAAGGGCTCAGAGCTGATCCTTGATGTAATCCCACCTCCACCTTAAATGCATCAGTCACTCCCACCTCAGACCTCACTGCTGTCACACTACCCTCGTACATATCCTGTACCACTCTTACATACTTCTCTGGCACTCCCGACTTCCTCATACAATACCACAACTCCTCTCTAGGCACCCTGTCATATGCTTTCTCTAAATCCACAAAGACACAATGCAACTCCTTCTGACCTTCTCTGTACTTCTCCATCAGTACTCTCGAGCAAACATCATATCTGTAGTGCTCTTTCCTGGCATGAAACCATACTGCTGATCACTAATCATCACCTCCCTTCTTAACCTAGCTTCCACTACTCTTTCCCATAATTTCATGCTGTGACGGATCAATTTATTCCCCCCTGTAGTTACTACAGCTCTGCACATCACCCATTATTAAAAATCGGTACCAAAACATTTTTTTCTCCATTCCTCAGGCATCCTCTCACTTTCCAAGATTTCATTAAACAATCTAGTTAAAACCTCCACTGCCATTTCACCTAAACACCTCCTTGCTTCCACAGGTATGTCGTCTTGACCAACAGCCTTTCCGTTCTTCATCTTCTTCATAGCTATCCTTACTTCCTCCTTGCTAATCCACTGCACTTCATGATTCACTATCTGCACATCATCCAACCTTCTCTCCCTCTCATTCTCTTCATTCATCAGCCCCTCGAAGTACTCTTTCCATTTTGTCTATATGAGTGTCAAATGTAAGGTTATTATCTATTGTTACACCAAGAAGTTTTGTGGATGGTACTGGAGAGGTTATGGTCCCATTGTTGGATGAGAACCAGACCTCAACTTTGAAGGTGCTTTGGGATAGGGATTGTAGTTCTGAGGGGGTGGTGGCAGAACAGATAAGGGTAGAATCATCTGCATACTGAATACAGGTTACTTCTGGGATGACTTTGGGTAGGTCATTGATGAATGTGGAGCAAAGGAGGGGGCCTGATATGGATCCTTTGGGGACGCCAACGGTGGTTGGTAGAAGGGGGGGATAGATTGTTTTTCCATAATACTGCTTGTTGTCTGCCCTGCAAGTAAGAGTGGAACCGATTGATTGCTAGGTTGTTTAGGCTGAATGATTTTAGTGTGTCTAGGAGCAGGTGGTGATATCAAATGTTTCGGATAGGTCGAGAAAGAGGGCAGAGGAGAGGATGTTGTGATTACGGTTTTGATTTATTGTGTGAGAGAAGGAGAGAAGTGCTGTCGTGGTACTATGGGCAGGTCTGAATTCGTGTTGGGATGGGGCTAGGAGATTGTTCTGGATAAGGTGAGTTAGAATTTGCTTATGTATACATTTTTCCATTCATTTGGCTAAGGGAGATAGGATGGCTATAGGTCTTTAGTTCGAGAGTTCAGTGTAGTTGCCCCCTTTGTGAAGTGGAATAACGTGGGAGTTTTTCCAGATGGAAGGAACATAGGATTTGTGGATAGTACGATTGATTAAGATGGAGATAGGGTATGCTATTTCATTAGCGGCCTTTTGTAGAAATTCTGCAGGGAGTAAGTCTGCACCCAGGGTGGTGGGTTTGAGTTTTTAAGTAGAGGTTTAATGTAGTCTGTGGGGATTTGGATCAAATTTGAAGGGAAGTACATTATCAAGAATGGGTGAGGAGGTGTTTTGTGGAGTTGGGAGGTTGGTTATTAGCTAGGGACTGAACTGTTTCTGTAAATAAAGTTATTGAAGGCCTCTGCTACACTTTTAGGGGGTAGATGTAAGATAGATGAATGGGTGGGGGTTGTGGATTTACCTGGATGGAGCAGTTTATTGAGGCCTGACCAGAATTTTTGTGGTTGATTTTGGTGGTTGACATCATCCTGAAAAGGAGTCCGGGAAGAATTTATGAAGTTTATCATGAACCCCAAGCTCTGAAGAAGAGAAATGGTAAAACAAGGATTTTGCAAAAAAACTATGGAGAGGATGCCTGAATCATTAGGTTATCCAAGTAAGGAAATATTTGGATCCCTTGAAGCCTGCAAAAAAGCAATCACAGGAGTGAGGCATTTGGTGAATACCCTTGGGGCATTAGAAAGGGCAAAGCACAGTACTGAAAATGCCAGGAAGCAACAGAGAAATTAAAAAAACTTCCTGAAAAGAGGATGGATCGGAATATACAGATGAGCATTCTTGAGATCCAGAAACACCAGAAAGGCCTGAGGGAGCAAGAGGATGGATCGGAATATACAGATGAGCATTCTTGAGATCCAGAAACACCAGAAAGGCCTGAGGGAGCAAGAGAGGAAAAAAGGGTCTGAATGGGCAACATCAGAAAGGAAGGCACCTTCAGAAAAGTCTTTAGGTGAAAAAGGTGTAAAATTAGTCTCCAAGTACCTTCTTTTCTGGGCACTAGAAGCACTCTTGAATAGAACCCTTTCTCCCTTTGGGACACAAGGACCTCTTGAATAGTATCCTGAGACAAAGAGAAAAACAAACATGAAGTAAAGCAGCCAAGACAGGAGGAATAGCTGCATGTTTAGGAGATTCCATCTGCAGTAACTCATAGTACTACTTATAGATATCAGAAACCTGTGCACAATCTCACTTAAAAAAAATTCCATCATCCTAGAGATTGTGTCCCCAAAGGAAATTTCCTCAGAAGGAGTATCTGGGCTATTAGATTCCTCCTCCTCAGACCCGTAATCTAAAAGGGAAGGAATCTGGGTAGAATAAATAAAAGATTCTTTGTCAAGAGTCCAACTCTTCCTCAGAGGAGTACAATTCCCTGGGCCTTTTAAGTGTAGAAAAGGATCAAGGAGGAGCAGGAAACGAAACCCCTTGAGGAGGCCTTAATGACATTAAAGCATTAAATAACCCCTGAGTAAAGGCCATCCACTCACTTTGTGGATCCCTAGGAGCAGAAGAAGCATGTTAGTTTTCTGTTTCTTTTTTAAGGGAACGTCCAACCTAGAGAACGGAGAAAGCTCTGAGTCAGGACAGCGTTCACCATCCGTAATAGGAACTTCCCTAAGAAGAACCTGTGGGCCCCCCTAGACCCCTTCGAAATAATCAACTGTGGTTCCCCCTGAATATCGGAAACTGGCACTTGCAAAGCCTTGTTGGACATGCTGCCTGCCAGATCCTTGCCAGCCTCCAACTCTGATGTGGCAGAGATATCCGACAACACAGCCAGGTGAGCCTCTGGGTTTGTAACGACTTCTGGAGAAACACCCAGTAGAGGCTGGACAGTGGAAGATTCTAGTCTTACCTTTTTCACCTTCTTTTTCCCTGACTGCTGACTCTCTGGGTGGGAAGTTCCATCCATAGCATCTTTAGCAAGTAGCTTAAGATGCTGCTTCTCAAGATGCAAAGAAGGGGAAGAAAGCCCACTACGAAGAGTGTTAGAGACAAACACTTGACAAATCGTACAAGACGTATGGTCGTGAGAAGCTCCTAGGCAAAAATGGCACTTATCTTGGTGGTCTTTATGGGGAATGCGTCTCCCACACTGGCTTTTACCCTTTCTGGGTGACATTAACCCCCCCCCAAAAATAAACAACACAAAAAAAAAACCTCAAGAAAAAAAAACTGGGTACTTATCTGCAACAATGAGGACTTCAACAAACAGGAGTAATCACCGGAATGCAAACAAATAGTAAATAATTGCCGAAAACTAAAATGGACAGAGACAAACAGTCCGGTTAAAAACAACGTTCGGATTAGCTGCCATGAAGTTCTGAGGGTAGTACAACTGAATGTTACCTTTATGCCTTATGCTGTGTGAGGAGCATTTAGATGATGATCAACGTGTCTTAAAGAAACGGTAGGCTTTGGTAGACTGGCTGGATGACAGGCTTTCACGGCAAGGAGTCGCATAAGTTATGAATACTGCAGTGGTGAATGTAAGGACATCACCCTTTGACATGAACATTCGGCAAGAGATACTACTTGTAGTGTGGAATTATACAGTTAAACCAGTATACAGAAGTAAATGTTTAGAAGATGCAGTAATAAATGCAGTACAACGGATGCACAGAAAAATAGATACAAAAATATTACCTGTCAGTCTCTTCTGTCTTCTCCCTACTAAGGTCATATGTCATCGATTTGAAGTACATTTGTAGTAATTCTCAAGCTTTGTGGACGTCTGTCATTTTGGCCTCCTTTCATGCATAGAAGTAAATGTTCCATGTTGTCCAGTGGCATTCAGAAGCATTCATATTGTGATGATAATTTATGTAGGTATGTGATCTGCAAACATTAAAATCGGCACTGCACATACCTCTCTGACCACTTGTCACACATTGTACCGTAGAAGGGCCGAGAAGTGCTTTAGAAGCCATCTAAAATAATGTAATATATTTGCGATCTGTATGAGCTTAACTACCAGGAAGAAAAGAAAAGAAAAAATATATAGATCAATTTTGACCACATCTGTTTTTTCACTTACTAGCGAATGAAGTGGCTGCTATTCTGTTAGAACTATATTCCACAAATAAATGATCTGAAGTAGGATATTCATTTGTCTGCAACCTGTGGGTTATGGATCCGATATCGGATCCGAACCGGCATGGTTTTCCAGCTATGGATCCAAGCTCTCAGCTCCTCCCCTCACCCATAATGCCCTGCTCTACCCTCATGACCCCAGATCTTCGTTTGCAGCTGGTGACTGGATTTGCATTCATAGCTCTCAGCTAAGTGGTGATTTATTACCTGTTAAAACAGAAAATTTTAAGTTTTTTGTGTAATTCTGTGTGAAAGTTTAGGTTTCCCTCTTTGATAGTTTTATTTTGAGTTAAATTAAGTAATTTTTTCCCTCCCGCTGTTGCGTAGAGTGTGTGTGTTGGGCCTGTGTGTCTTTTGTTTTAAGTTACTTTTAGTAGCTTATAGATTATGGCTGATCAGCCTAAATCTATTTTTGCTCAAATCCTCGAGTGTGGCCATAAGCTCTCACCGGCTGATGGCCACACTCGGGGTTGAACACCTCACATCTGGTTGTTCCATTTGTGCAGGGTTCAACCCCAGGGCACTGAGGAGCGGAGGTCCAAGCTTGTCTTGGCGGGTCTTTACCGCCAGACTCGCTCGCCTCTTCCTTCGGCTAACTGTGGCTCTACGGTTGTTCCCCCTGTAACCCCTCCTGCTCCTGGGACTCAACCTCCCGCTTCTGGAGAGGAGAGGATGCTAGTAAAGGACCGGAGGGAGAAGCACCACAAGCGGCCGAGACCTCTGTTCTCCTCCTTCGGCTCCGGTCCCTGTGTGCTTTTCACCGGGTCCTGAGGAGGAGAGACCCCGATCCGTCGAGGCTATCGAGGAGGCACTCCAGGCACCTCGCAGTAGCCCGCTGAGATCTACACATAGCCTTTCTGATGCTGATCTGGACCAGATGATGAGAAGGTTCATCCAGGCCCAGATGCAGATGGGAGCTCAACACCCTTTTAAGCCTATTGCTCCTTCTCCGACCCGCTATCCGGGTTCGAGCAGCTGGAGCCGAGCAGCCTGGATCCGAGCCGGATCCGGGGATCAGTGCCTGTGTCGGAGCATCGATCCACCGGATCCGAGGGCTTTTGATGTAGTGGAGAGGGCTCTGTTGAGGGTCTCCGGACCCCGGCACTTGTTCCGGCTCCGTCAGCGCTCCCTCTGCACTGGGCCAGGCTTCCACCATCCGGCCCCTGGGACAGCCCGTTCTGTTCCCCAAGTTGCTCCTATGGAGAGGACTCCTCTGACAGCCCCCAGAGGAGGTCCTCGCAGCAGCTACCGCAAAAGGAGGCACATTGACTCCCGAGTCTCTCACAGAAGACACGGACTTGGAGGAAGGGAAGGCTCCCCGTCACCCCCGAGGATGTCTCCTTTGGAGACATCATGGAAATATAAGGGGTGGTGCCCCCAAGTCTTCCTCGGACGAGTCTGTGTTCTTGGAGGCATTTGAAACGGGCCCGTCTACCTCTTGGGACCCTGGTGGACCTTATTACCACCAGGGCGTGGAAGGAACCGGACACCGTGGAGCCAATTCCCAAAACCGGATAGGATCCTTAGTCCGCCATCCGACCGGGCCCATTGGAGTAAGGCCTCCGGTAGATGCCATGTTGAGGCGGTGGCCACAAAGAGGGAACTGGCTCAGGAGAGTCCTCAGTCCACCCACCGAGCAAGGAGTCTCGGATGATGGACCGCTTGGGGAAGCGGATGTTCAGTTGGGACACCTTCGGTAGGCGCTGAACTATTTGGCACATGTCATTAGGATGCAGCGAGATCTTATTAAGAATACGCTGCATCCCCCTGAGTCCATTTCGAGGAGGACAGAGTTCTGCACTCCACCCGTATGGCCACTCTTAGGTCAGTTACAAATACTTCTATGCGGCTACTCTCCCATGCAGCAGGCGGCCCGCCAGAGCTGCGGGACAGGACTGGTCACTAGACGCCAGGCCTGGCTCCCTCGCGTATTTTTCTGAGCCCTTCAAAGCGCTGCTTGAGCGCCCCTTTGATGGTTCTGCTCTGTTTGGCAAGACCGCTCGGAGACGCTGACCCAGAGCTTAAAAGGACGGAAGACGCTGTCTGCCGCCGGAATCGCTTCTCTGCACCCCAGAGGCCCTATTCTAGGAACCAAAAGGGTCAGAAGAAGATGTGGTTCGAAGTCGCAGCAGTCCCAGCCTGCTCCGGACAACCAGTCCTTCCGTGGCAGAGGAGGACAGGGAGGACGCCGCCCTAGAGGCAGAGGGGCTCCCAGAAACTTCGGGTCCAGGGAACCTTTCTCTGAACGGCGCAGCAACCCTGAGGGTTGCCCGACTGCTCTACTCTGGAGGCAGTCGGGGACGTTGGGCACCTAGCGGCATGGGAGTCCATAACATCGGACCGCTGGGTTCTCCAAATCATATCCAGGGATATCGCATTCCTTTCCTTCACCTTCCAAAGTTGAAGTCCCTCCCAGACGTCCCACCCGGTCAACGGGAGGCCGCTGGCAGAAATTGGCCATCTGCTAAAGAAAAGAGCCATCCAGCCCGCTCCCCAGACCAGATCGGATCAGGGTTCTACTCCAGATTCTTTTTAGTGCCAAAAGACGGGGAACTAAGACCAATCCTAGACCTCTCTCTTGAATCTGGCAGTCCCCAAAGAAAAATTCGAATGGTCACTCTGCAATCTATTCTCCCCTTCTGGGAGAAAATCACTGGATGTGCTCGATAGACCTCAAGGACGCGTACTACCACATCCTGATGGACAGGCGCTCCAGGAGGTTTCTCCCTCCGGCTGGGAGCCAGTCACTACCAGTTCCGGTCCTTCCCTTTGGTCTCACCACAGCCCCCAGGGTGTTCACCAAAGTATTAGCAGTGGTAGCGGCCCACCTGAGGCTTCAGGGGTGCAGGTCTTTCCCTACCTGGACGACTGGCTTCTTACCGCCCCAACAAGGCATCTACTTCTATTGGCGAGACTCCTTTCTCCATCTTGCTCCCTTTCTGGGCATCACAATAAATACAAAGAAATCCAACCTGGCCCACAGCTCTTAGATTTTATAGGGGCCAGGCTAGACACAAGGAGTTTGAGCCTTCCTCACTGCGGACAGAGTTCTAAATCTGCAGCTCCAGGTGCGGGCCATTCTCCATTCAAGTTCTGTTCCAGCGGAGTTGGTCCTGAGGGCTCTAGGGTCCATGGCATCGGCTATAGCACTTCTTCCTCTTGCCAGGCTCAATATGCATTCTACAGTGGACGCTCTTAGTACAGTGGTCATACCTTGCTCTCCCATGCATCATCCCATAGCGATCAGCAAGGCTTGCAAGCGGTCCCTCTTGTGGTGGCTCCACTCCCGGATCTCCACAAAGGCCGCCCATTTTGTGCTTCTCCCCTCTCGCCACGGTGACCACGGACGCCTCCCGCCTCGGGTGGGGGAGGACCGTCCAAGGCACGTGGAACGATTCAGAGACCTTACTGCATATCAATGTTCTAGAGATGAGAGCAGTGCTCTTAGCGTTGCTAGCACTTCAGGACTTTCTTCCCTTGGGAACAATTGCGATTCAATCGGACAACATGTCTGTTGTCTGGTACATCAACAAGCAAGGGGAACAAGGTCTTACCCTCTTTGTCGAGGCCATGAGAGTTTGGGAATGGGCAATCTCCACCAATCGCTTTCTAATAGCAAAGCACATTCCGGTCGGTCCAACATCCTAGCGGACAAGCTCAGTCGCACCATTCTGACCCCTTACGAGTGGTCTCTCAATTGTCAAGTAGCGAACGCATATTCGCACGGTGGGGAACCCTTCATGCGATCTTTTGCTTCTCCCTCAAACACCAAGTGCGACAGTTTTTAATACCTCCTCCGGAGGTACCCCAAGAGACGCTCTGGTGCATGCTTAGCACCCCGTCTCCTGTATGCCTATCCACCCTTGCCTCTGATGCTCCAAGTTCTTCAGAAAGCCTCTCGGGTGGGTTGCAGAATGATTCTCATTGCTCCATTCTGGCCTCGACAGATCTGGTTGCCCTTCCTAAGGTCTCACTGGGTGAATCCTCGTTGGATTCGAGATCCCATTCGGATCTGATATCCCATCCATCCTGCATTCCTCCTCCGAATCTGGACAACCTGAAGCTGACCGCTTGGCTGCTCCAGTTCCACTCTTGATAAGGACTCGGTATTTCTTCACCGGTAAAGGCCATTTTGGTGGCTCATAAACCATCCACTAGAAAGGTTTACGAAGCAAATGGAAACGTTTCTCTTGTGGGCGGGCGGCAAGGCCTGAATCCCTTCACGGTTCCTCTCCTTTAGTGCTTGACTTTCTAACCACTCTCTTTAACGATGGTGCCAGCAGTTCCACAGTCAAAGTACAACTGGCGGCAATTTCTCACTATCACATTGGCCATGATTCTAATCCTCTTATGTCAGCCAAATTGTGTAAAATTTTTCTTAAAGGTACTTTTCTTCTCAGGCCCCCTATAAAACAAGCAGTTCCTCCTTGGGACCTTTCTCTGGTCCTACAGGCCTTGACCGCCCCTCTTTCGAGCCAGCGGCTACGGTGGATCTCAAATTCTTGTCCTACAAGACAGCCTTTTGGTAGCCATTACATCAGCCAAGAGAGTTTCTGAACTTCAAGCATTATCAGCTAAACCTCCTTACTTGGTATTTCATCCGGACCGTGTCTCCCTCAGGACCAACCCGTCCTTTCTTCCTAAAATCGCTTCTGAAGCAAACATCAATCAATCCATTAACCTCCCTGTTTTCTTCCCTAAATATGAAAACAAAGGTGAATATAAGCTACATTCACTAGATGTTCACAGGCAACATAGATTTTATCTGAACAGGACAGCTGGTCATAGGCAATCCGACCAGCTGTTTATTTCCTTTGCAAAATTCAATTTGGGCAAGCCAATCTCTAAAGTTTCTCTGTCCCGCTGGATTTCACAGTGCATTTTATTGGCTTATCAAGCTTCAGGAAGGCCCGGACCGGAGGGTGTTCATGCCCATTCAACCCGGTCAGTATCTACCTCGGCAGCCTTCAAGGCTAGGATTCCTCTAGATGATATTTGTGCAGCAGCCACGTGGGCTTCATCTCATACTTTATTTCCCACTATAAGTTGGATCTTGCATCTAGGGTAGAGCATCCTTTGGCTCCGGTGCTCGAATATCCTTCCATGATGGCCGCCCAAGATTCAGGTAGCTGGGGACTCTGTCCCACAGGTTGCAGACAAATGAATATCCTACTTCAGATTTAGAAGTTATGTACTCACCATAACGTTCCATCTGAGTAGGTGTATTCATTTGTCTGCAACCATCCGCCTCCTATCCCCCTGGCCTATCAGTTTCCTGCATATTCTATGTTACCCTTTTTAGGGTATTCTTGCTTTGGCAAACTCGATCTGAGGTCATGAGGGTAGAGCAGGGCATTATGGGTGAGGGGAGGAGCTGAGAGCTTGGATCCATAGCTGGAAAACCATGCCGGTTCGGATCCGATATCGGATCCATAACCCACAGGTTGCAGACAAATGAATACACCTACTCAGATGGAACGTTATGGTGAGTACATAACTTCTAATTTCAATTGCCCACTGCTACATATATAAAAAAAAAACATTGGTGAGGACTTAGGGAGGCATAGTTGCCTTGTAAGTATGTCAGGTTCTTCCTCCTTTCTTAGGATTTGAAACATTTCCTGTGTTGTTTAATGCTAGATGGAATATTATTTTATGGTCTTTACTTTAAATATTTTAATGTAGCTATTTTGTACATTTTAATTGTGGTACTTAAAATATATTTTTGTTACACTGCTGCCAATACATTATTAATCTGAAAGGTACAGTCTGAGTATTCAGTGTACACAGTACAGCTATGTGTTTAATATTCATAAAGTACAGCCTTTTTTTCTCTATGGGCATTGACATTCAGTAGGACTGTGTGGGACTTGAGATAATTTTGCTGTTGCGCATCCAGGGGTGATCTTTTTTGAAATAAGCCAGTTAATTCTCTCAGTTTGACCAAGGTAAGTTCCAGTACTGTTTTTAAATTTATTTAATAGGGCGAGTGAGCTAGTCCTTCACAGATCCTTTTGATCATCATGTTTATGGAAGGTACAAGGATACTGGGTTATCCAGAGAAGAATGTACTAATTGTAAAGAACATATTGCAGGTAGCATGATACCACTGTCTTGTGCAGGCTAAAAATTAATAGGTCGCAAGAAATAGCCATAATCCAAAGTGAAGTAACCGGGCAACTGTCACAAAGGAAAAGATGGTCTCACTAGTCAAATACCCGTGTCTGAAGTTCTCCAGAGAAAACCCATGTACACACAGGAAGAACACAAAATTTCTGCATTATCAGGGACGGTAGTTCAAAACTGAACTGTGTTCTGTAAACCTATGAGGCCATGTTGACACCAAATGTATATGTTGACTGGGTGCAAATATTGCACAGCCCATTTGTTTTCTGTAGGTGGCTGTACAGCTGGATTTGCAGCTGGAATGTTTCTGTAACCAGTTTGCAACTTTTTCCAGCAGTTCGGGATGTAGGTCAAGCAGACAGAAGTAACGTAGTACATTGTCTTGTAGTAATTATTGCATGTGTCGTATGCACGTCCAGCATTAACTTTGACCCTAATGCCTGAATTTGCATAGAATGCCCAAATGAAGCAAAGAGTATTTTATGTGCGCATCTGTCGTTTTGTGTGTGTGTTGCTGGTTGCCTGCTAGGTTTTTACCATGATTCATTATGGTAGGTGAAATGAAAGTATGTTAACAATATAAATATAGCTAGCTTACTGATCTAAATTTGTTGTAGATATAGACCACAATGAATGTGCCTGCTCAGATACCTGAATCTAGGTAAGCAGGGCTGATGTCTGTAGTGTCTGTGGGTAACTGATGCTAAATAGAATAGGTTCTGCAGGACGCAGCTTCTTTTGAAGTCTGTTCTAGGTAACCAGATCAACTCTGTTGGTTCATAGAGCTTTTAGTGTTTTATCCGGTTGGGCCCTCTACTGAAATTTTAGTATTGGCCAAGAGATTCCTAACTCATGCAGTGTCTTTCACTTTCTTTGGGAAAGTAGCTGCTCTCAACTTTTATTTATTTATTTATTGCTAGTGTGCTCCTGGCTTTGAAATTCTAATTATAGTACAGGTCACTTCAGTTTTTCGACCAGAGCCATGCAAGGTTTGTTTTAACTTCAGCCTTGTAACTCCAGCCTGTCTTTATTTCCCTGGCATTCTTCTGTGATTCCATTCTTTTCTCCGTCTTTGAATTTTGTTATCCCTTGGCCTTAGAATTCCCTTTTCCTTCGTGTAATCTTGTGCATGGTTTTAAGATGACATGATACTTTGCCTTCCTCCCTTTCTGTCTCTCCCTCTCTCTGTTTGGCTTATACTTTTAGGTTTAGTTGGGTTTACTGAACTGCTTTCTCGCCCTCAAGCAAGATTTAGTTAAGGTCTTTGTAGGTTGCATCATGCCTTTGCTTAGAAGTTATTCTTGGTGGGTGCTTTTTTTTCTGCCATGATGTTCAAGGATGAATATTCATTGTGTATGCCAGAAGACTCTGATTGCTGTTCATTTTTATAGTGCTTCAGTGACTCATTCTCCTTTCATGGAAAGAAACTAATGATCATTTGCAGTTTTCCCCGTTTTGCCAGGCCTTCTTAATTATTTTTCAGTTCTATGTGCATGCTTTTACCTATGTGTGATTAAAAAAAATGGATAGCATAAATTCACATACAAAAGAACTGTCGCAGAGTTGTGGAATCCTCAATAGTCATGTTGACTTTCTATTAACATCTGTGAATATGCTTCATCACAGTGCATTTTTTTATGAACACAGTTGGCTAAAATGTATTTCTGCAATGCAAATTCGCATACAAAAGAACTGTAGCAGAATTGTGGAATCCTCAATAGTCATGCTGACTTTCTATTTACAGCTATGAATAATGAACACAGTTGGCTAAAATGTACTTCTGCAATGTTTTTGTGTAACTAATTTGAACGTAGAACATTTCTGCCCTTTTTGTGAAATGTTTTGTATTTCACCTGGGTTCAGCCTGAAATTGGTTAATATTAATCAGTGCAGTACCCCAGTAAACGGATATTATAAAATATTATTGCCACACACTTGGTAGTGGGGAGGAATTGAGTTCTTTGTTCTTTCAAAAAGCTAGTAAAGTGATAAGGACTGAGAACGCTGTGTCTCTTTAATTTGGATTTTTTGTTGCGTGCTCATAGTATCCGTTTTATTTGGATTGCTTTTGTTAATTTGCATGCAATCTGCTGGTCACATGTTCCAGCATGTTTATTTAAACAGGACTGAGAGAAAATAGATTAACTCCAGAAACCGATGCACGGAGCTTCAAAAGCAGCAACTCTTTTGTATGGTTAGCTATTTTTTCGTCCGATATACTGATCGGAAAAAAAGTTGTTATATCATGCAACTTTGCTCTGAAACCTTCATCTGGATATGGGGAAATGTTTATGCTGCATGCATTACCAGGAAAAGTTTTGTGATTTCTGATCGTAAGCATTGAAAATGAATTGCAGTATCCTGGACAGATTTGTGCCATGTTGCTGTATAAAACTCAGAAGTGCTGTTTTTAATTGATGGGCTTTTGTAGTACAGTCATTGCTGCTGGAGTCTATTGCACTGGCTTTAAAACAAAGCAATGCATAGCTGGAAGCCAGGAACATCTCCCTCTAATGTCACTTACAATTAATCATGCACTGTTTGAGAGCCATGGGAAAATAATAAGTAGGTTGAGCAGCTTACAGGCTGCATTTGAAACAAATCTTGTAAAACAAGGTATGACTCAGTGTCTGTCAGAAGTGATTCCAGTGCTACCATTTGTAGAGGAAGATGACCATTAGGGACTGTTTTAACTGTTTCATATGTAAGTGTATGTTATTTTATTTAAGTATTAGATTAATTGTTGTAAAGATGTGCATGAATACATGCTTGTAAGAAAAGAGATTAGTTGCAAAACAGTATAATATAAAATAAGAACATCTAAAATACTTAGGTAGTCCAGAGTGTATCATATACAGAAATTGTAGAAAACTGAGTAGTGGAATACTTTGCTGTTGTGTCTTTCGGCTTTTCCCGGTTAAGGGTCGCCACAGCGGAACTCCGGTCCGCTATTAATTGGTAGTTGATTTTTATGTGCCGAGTTACCAGCCCTGACGCACAACCTTCAACGAAGGTGCGCCCATTCACGCATGTCTCCACGCAGAAGACACTCTCTAGCTGAGAATCGAACCGGACAGTGTCTTACT
The DNA here is from genome assembly GCF_019279795.1 of Protopterus annectens. Classification (NCBI taxonomy): domain Eukaryota; kingdom Metazoa; phylum Chordata; order Ceratodontiformes; family Protopteridae; genus Protopterus; species Protopterus annectens. Next base: position 1,707,863,549 of record NC_056725.1, read on the forward strand.
GTGAGGCGACATCGCTACAGTGACAAGTTTAATCATATAGCATACTGTGTACAGCACTGTAGATAACTGAGTGTATGAATACTAATAGAGTCCAGAGAAAAATCAAGAAACATATACTGACCAGAGATATTGGTCATAGCACACTACATAGATCCATTGTTCACTGCAGTAGTTACAAGTTTAATGGGCTTGAGCCAAAGTTTAAACTCCTTTTAGACAGGAAGATTGTGAAAGTACTGAGAGGGAGGATAGATATCCGGGAGAACTACAAGGGCAGAGCCAGGTGGATTTGAGATGTTTTTATTTGTGTTTTAAAGGAAGAATAGTTGGGTGTGTTTTGAATGTGTTGGGGGGGGCTTTCCAGGTCTTGGTTATTTTATTAGAATAGAGGGAGTTGCCATGGTAGTTGTGAGACTGGGTTATTTTTAACATTAGCCTGTCCAAAGATCTAAGGGACCTGACCTGGTATTGACCTGTGGTTGGACTAGGGTGGAAAGTGCGGGGCATTGACCAGGGCTGGGAATGATTTCTTATGTAAAGATAAGGTGGTTTAATGTTAACAGGTTGGGGACTTCAAGCCAGTTCAATTGTTGGAGAGCAGAACAGTGATGCGATTTATGGGGATGATTGCTGGCAAATTTTGCAATTGTATTATAGCAGGATACTAGGTTGTTAAGGTCGGCCTTGTGCAGGTTTGTGAATATGTGTGAGCAGTAGAGCAGGGTAGATAAAAGTTGGGCTCTAGCAGTGGCTAGACTGGCTTGGTTTAAGAAAGGTCTTGCACAGTAAAGATCCGAGTTTGGCATGGACTTTTTTGATTGCCATGGAAATGTGAATATCAAATTTCAGACTGTCATCTATAGTTATACCTAGTATGGCTTGTAGGCTCAATTTTGGTTCCATTGGCGGAATGAATAAAGAGTGGTGGAGAGTGGGGATTAGAAGGTTTATTTCCTGTAATGATTTTTGAGTCTTATCTTGAAGTGTTTTGGGGGAGTGGGCAGAGCAGATGAGGGAATGTATCGTCTGTGTATTGTATGACTGTAGTTAGTTAGGTTGCTGACTAAACTGTTAGTAAGTAGGATAAAGAGTAGGGGTCTGAATATGGACCCTTGGGGTACACCAGTGGACACTGGCAGTAGAGGAGAGAGATTGTCCTCCCATTTGGTGACCTGTTTACAGTCGGATAGGTATGAAACCATGCAAGTGGCAAGTTTATTTAGAAGAAGTTGGTGGGAGACAGTGTCAAATACCTTTGACATGTGAAGGAAAATTACTGCGACTAGGAGACCATTGTTCTTAAGGTGATGAATACTGTCAGTAAATGATATTAAGGCTGTGTTAGTACTATGCTTAGGTCTAAAGCCCTGCTTGGGTGTAGAATAGTAGGTTGTTAGTGCTGACGTGATTTTGGAGTTGTTGGTGAATACATTTCTCTAGGATTGTAGCTATTGGTGGGAGGATGGCTATGGGATGGTAGTTTGAGATATCTTTATTGAGGCTGCCCTTGTGGAAGGGGATGATGTGAGAGATTTTCCACAGGTGAGGTACATATTGTTCAGAGAGAGAACAATTGGTAAGGGTAGAGATAGGATAGGTGATAGATGAAGCAACGATTTTTAAGAATTCTTTGGAGTTGGTCGGCAGCAGAGTTTTTTGCTGAGGAGCCTTTTTTATGTATGAAGTTTTGGACAGGTTTAAAGGAGAAAGAGTTAGTGACACTAGAGGAAGAGGAGGGGCCTGCAAGAAATGGGTTTTGTTGATTATTTAGTAGGGGGTGATCAGGTTGATAAAATTAGAGTTGAAATGAGATGTTAAGGATTCGGAGGCACTGGATGTGGAAGGGGTGGGGAGGTGGAGGTTTTACCAGGGTTTAGGAGGTAGGTAATAGATTGCCAGAATTTACAAGGGTTGTGTAGGAACTTTTGTTGAGAGGTTTGGAAGTAGTATTTTTGTCATTATTGGGTATAGTTGTAAAGATTGGTGAAGCTAGTGGGGCAGTTGGAAGACCAGGAAAACCAGTCAAGATTTAAAGTCACCTAGGATGATAGTTTCTGGACTGAAAGTGGAGGTGGACCAGGAGAGGAGATGTTCAGTACTGGGAAGATAGTTACTTGGGGGCAGGTAAACGGCTATGATAGTTATGGCTTTGTGTGGATTAATATGTAGATGTGTAATGAGTATTTCAGCGTGGGGTGTGGCTGACAGGATTGTGTTTAGTTTTTCTACTTTGAGAGTCTTTGAACATGACAGTTATATCACCACCTCTTTTATTTAGTCTATCCTGTCTTATTATGATGTAAAGTTGGAGAGTAATTTCAGGGTCTTTGATGTGTGGCTTTAACCAAGTTTCAGTTAAGACAACTAAGTCAGGAGAGTGTGTGGATAAGATAGCAGCATGAAATTCTGTTATATTTATTAACTAGGCTTCTGAGATTGAAGTTGGTAATTTAGTATATCAGATATGGAAATGACTGATAAGGGGGTTTGTATATTAGTTGCAGAGGTGTTGTGGTTTGTGGTATTTAGATTAGGTTTAGGGAGGTGTTTTTGAGTTTTAGTTGAGCCATAGCTTGGGCCAGGGTTAGGAGGATGTCTACTTGTAGTTTTATGTGTGTTAGGGAGTGCAGCAGTAGGTTTGTTTGGTTTTTATGAGTTGGAACCTGAAAGTGGGGATAGGAGGGTAAGGGGATTTTGTGTTTGAAACAGTAAAGAAAAAGAGTATGAAAGAGTTGAAAAATTAATTATCAAGGTGCTGCTTACTGTGATGGATCCGAAGTCTTCTTAAGATACTAAGGTCTTGCTGGCTGGATTCTGCTGAAAACAAAGTCTAGTTATAATTACATTTACAGTCTGTTGCCCACAGAAACTTGCAGAATGTACGCTGATGCAGCACCAATGTCACTTTAAAAGCAGTAACTAATAAATAACTTTTTATAACAAATCACACAAACTACCATTACAACTTCAGATACTGTGCTACTTTACTTCTCAAACAGCATGGATGATGGGAAAGATACAATATTACCTCGGAGCAAGTGTGTTTCTACACAAATACCTCTAACAGTTTTATCTGCTATAGTCTCTCTATAGTGTTTTTACATCCTGTTTTTCTTCTTGGTATTCTGTTTTAGACTTTGTATGAAAACCATCTGTTTGCTGAAAAATATGTTTTTATCCTGTAGAGAAACAATACTGATTTTGTCTTTTAAGGAAACATCCTTGTGGAAAACACGTACAACTGCTGACTTGATAAAGACATGTCCATTCAAACTTCCTTGGTTAACATGTCATATGATAGAAGCACATACAGATTGTTTTCCTGTTGTCCATTTTTTAAGGAAGCAGGTTAGCTTTCTTGCTGACAATGTGAAATGCATACATCCTGTTTTACAATTTTGCTAAGTCTGTAAGAGGTCATCTTTCTTACTGACCGTGTGAAATGCATACATTCTTGCTGATTCTGTAGGAAAACATGTCCATTAAGCAAATTCCTTATTTTTCAAGCCACAGTCATTTAGTATGGATGCTAATCACATATCGCTAAACTCTATTTTTACCTTTAAGCGAGGTTTATTTTATACCTTATTTTGTTACATATGAGCATACTCTAACAAGAGTATAATCGTGGGCTGATATGACTATATGATTTGGTCTGAGGTTGGGGGTTGTTTGAATTGGGGAGAGATGTGGTGTTATAAGCTAAGAAGATAAGGCTTGATTGAATGTAGTAGTAGAAAATTGATAACTGGTTGAGTGTTGGAGGCGGTTACAAGAGGTATAGTGGGAAAGAGGAGGTTGTGTGGGTTAGGGGAGGCAACTTTGGGGGGATATGATGTGACTTAAGAGCAATAGAGGATTGTTGAGTAATGAGGGGTAGGGCTAGAGAGGTGGGTGGGGAGATGATAGGTGGGGGTGAGAGAGGATTGGTGAAGAGGGAAAAGGGGTATGGTATCTTGGTGGGTGGGAATGGGGGTAGGCGAACGGAGCAAGTTGGCACAGAATAACAATCGGAAAGGTATGGTATAGCAGTAGAATTCTGTAAGTTAACTTTGTAAAATATAGTGGTTATAGCAAAATGGTTTGGAAGACATAGTGGTAAATAGGAATATCCCAAAAGTTGAGTAGTTAGAACTGAAAATTAGTCATAATTGTAACAGAAGGGATTAGTTTATAGATGGGGGGGGGGTTGGTTCCTTGCTGCCGCGTCACACAGGGCATCCGAAAAATGCAGAGGTAGGTGAGCTATTTACAAATTATAAGAGGACATGAAATTAAAACTGATGTTGGCATGTGCTAAAACCTTGACTGTATAAATAAATGGATGGCCGGACTTGCTTTCCTGTCAGTGATTACGTTGCCTGGTGAGTACAGCACTGTGGCATTTTTTAATATTAGAGTATTATTCATGTTTAACTGTATTAATTGCGGATTGAGTTGGAAGTGAATGTGGTTTTAATGGGGAATGGTAAAATGTAGTTAAATATCCACAAACTTTTCTGTTCTTTCCTGCTGCTGTTTTGTCCTAACTTTTTATTCCTTCTCTTGTCAACTCTTCCCACTACCACCTCGTCTGTCTGATGTATCCTTTCATATTCTCTTATTTAGTTGCTGCCCCCCAGTCCTAGTTAGGCCATTATCTATCTGCTACTTCTAACAAGTCCTCCCCTCATGCTTATGTCCTTCCCACCTACTTTTTAATTAGTTCCATGGGGTTGTATCTCTCCTCACCCTACTCTCATTCCTCCTATTTTTCTGACTTGGTCCCTATCTGTTCTGTCACACTCTTGCTGAGGATTATATTGTGCTGCCTTACAGTATTTATTTTAGTTTGATTTCTGGATAGGGTGTGTTTAATAGACAGCATGCCTGTCCTTGTTATGTGCACCTCAGTTTTTTCCTGTGGTATGCAGTTCTCCCCACATGCCAAATGCATGCACACCAGTAGGTGAGTTGTGTATCACTATCTTACTCATCGGTGTGTATGTACTGTGTGTTTGTATATGTTGCCAGTGCAAGTTCAGGTGGCAGGATCACTCGTATATCTTCTGCCTCTTTCATCCATATGCCAGTCTCAAAGCTTATGACAGTTTAAGCAAAATCTGAGCAGTGGCTTTTGAGGTGTGCACTGGTAGCAGCAAACTGAGCTTCATCTATCCCTTTATGCAGCTGTTTTTTGTGGCATACCTGATTCCTATTTGGTTATCAGGTTCCTCATTGCAGCTGTCTCGGGGACTGGATTCCTGTGTGTTTTTTTCTGATTATGGATGCCTAGACACCGTAGATTATTAACAGATGTTGCTTAGTAACTCTTAGCCTCCTGGCTTTAGATCCAGCATTAGGACAACCAATGAATCTAATTTTTGAGCAATGTCTGCCTCTCCCAAGTTACCCAGCATTGGAGATACAGGCATCAGTAGCTGTATTCACTACTAATTTCAGTCATATGCCTTCTTGACCAGTGCCTTTAAGGCACTTTCACCGACAAGTGAGCTCTTTGGTCAGTGCAGCTGCTTACCAAAGTTACATTACTATTGGAATGTGTGTGTGTGTGTGTGTCTTGCATGGTGCCTTCTCAGATTGTGAACATTCCAAGAGGAGTTGTATATATGTCATTGCTTTCTCTTCATCAGTGCAGTAGCAGAAGTCGGACTCAATCCCTAATTCTGGATCCTGAGTTTCCCAAAAATACAGACCATGGTCCTCTGTTTTAGGAATTATCATGAATTCCACCCAAAAGAAGTGAAAAAGTAATTAAGTTTGTGCCAGTAGAATTTTTTTTATTGTCCTTTGCAAGAGTGTCTGTCTTACCCTTCCTACCAATTGTATGTGAAGATGCAAGAGTCTCTGCATACTCCTCCCTGATTTGGAGAAATCCTTAGAATTGTGAAGGAGAAGGGAGGATGGATGCAAGGTAATTTTTCTTTTCTTAGTGAAGTCTTCATCAGATATACACAGATCAGTAGTTTGAGAACAAGCAGCCCCTTTCTGTCCAAGTCTCTGGCCTTAGGTAACTATCATTCCAGCTGCCATTGGGTAGTCTGTGACTGTGGTCTGACTTTTTCTCATTTTCATTGCATTGGCATAATCTTGTACTTGGTCAAATAACAGCTAGTGCTTATCTGTCTTTTTCTTTGAGGGCCATTTCAACACCTTTCCCAGTTAAGACTCTTCTAGCCAGGATTCAAGACATAGTTTCCCTTGTGAAAGTGCTCATCGGTCAGAAGTTGGCCCTAGTGGGGACATTCTTCCAGTTTTTAGAGTCCGTGGCAGCAGCTATTCCGGTTGTGTTATTGGCATATCTGTGTATGAAGGATATGAAGTGGAATAAAATTTCTGTAGTTTCTCTCTCTCTGTTACTCTACATGTTAAACATTACAGTTTTGCACCACATCTTCCGTCTGTACTAATATTTCCCTGTCTTGCTCTTTACTGTTATGTGTTTTCTCAAGCATATTTTCTCCTAGGTTGGCACTGTGCACTGCTGCCTCACAGTGTTTGAATTTTTTTCCCACTTCGGTCCATGAATATGGGCTGCCTTCTCTGTGGAGCCTGCATGCCCTGTCTTTGTATGGTTGTGCCAGAGGCTGTAGTTTCTTCTACATCCCAAAGACATGCAATGGAAAAGCTAGAAATCCTCCAAGTTATCAGTAGGTGCAAATGCCATTTGCATGATATCTGTGTCCTGTCGTGGAATGGTACTCCATCCTGAACTAGTTTCTTTACCTTGTACACATTGCAGTTTAGAATGGGTTCAAGTTTCTCTGCAACCCTGCATTTGATTAAGTAGGTGATCGGGGAGTGGCCAGTTATTTTCATTTTAGCTGTTTAGGTACAGTAATCTTAGTTAGCTTTGAACATTTAAGCCTTGAAAACATCTTATTTCCTTCCTGAAAGTGAAGTAACATTGAATTTCCTTTGTTACTAAAGATTTTTGCTCTGGTCTTCCACTCTGTCACTTATTTTTAGTAACTGACTTTGTCAATCTGTCGGTCATGATGATGATGATTTTGTACGAAGGCATTTTGAGAATACTTTACATAGGTTTATGACTTGCCACTACTTGTACTGTTTTGCCATAAACATAAGCTTGAAATTTCTGACACTCGCGTGTCCTATTGCTAATAACTTTTTTGTTTGAGCATCTTTTCTGCATCTGTAAATGCTGGTCTGCTTTTTATGTAAGATTATTGCTGTCATATCATTCTGATTCGCATCAACTTGAAACAAAACTGTATTATTTTAGTCACAGTATTTCAATACAAGCACACCTAGTACTAGTTTCTTAAACATTTTCAAAATTTCTTTCCTATTCACAGTTTTTTGTTCTTGGGTTATGCCTTACTGTAACAGCTGAAGAAATGAATGTGGCAATAGCGTGCAAAATAAAACAGGAAGCTTGGAGCACAAATTCTGCAACTTGAGCTTTTAACAATACAATAGTTTAATTATGGATAAGCGCTTTCGGTAGAGAGCAATCTCCCCACCTTCATCAGATCACAAAAAATGTAACAACACACACCCATATTTATACAAGTCAATGTCAATCATTTAAGAAAATAATTATCACATTAACTATATTTAATACAATAAAGAAGTAAGAAGTGGTGTATTATGTACCAGTCCACCTCATTATCTAAGCCATTCTAGCTGAATGAACAGTTTACATATGCTTCCATAAGTGTTTTTGATAAAGATACATTTTGTAAAAATATATGTTTTTATATTTTTGTATATTTACAAAATTGTGAAAATTTTTTGTATATATATATATATATATATATATATATATCTGTATGATGAATGCTTGTGTATATTTAAATGCTTTATTATGATGGCCGTCAACAAGCCCAATACTTATCGTGGTCTTCTTAATTCAGTTAAGTTAGTTTAATTAATTAAAAATGAATAAGAAAAATAAGAAAACCTAAATGAACCACTCATACTTATATGAAACTGTAAATATTAAAAGGTAAATATTAAAAAATAGTAAATATTAAAAAACACTTCATGGTGACAAACCTCAGAAAGTCATCGTGTGTAATTTATGTAATATGAAATCTAGAAAGTCTAATAAACAATAAAAAGATAACAATGTTAATAAAAATTGCAATAAAAATTGCAGTAAAAATTACTGTAACAGCTGTCTAACAGGCCTAGTTTTATCTCTGACATATTGGGAGTAAACAATGCAGTATACTGCATTATTGCTAGGAGTCAACTTGTGCTTTTTTATTGGCTTTGATATTGGTATTTACACTATTGTTCTGACTTTCTTTGAGTGTAGCTTTGGTAGCTTTGATGTTAGTGTGACCTATATATTTCTTATCTATTGTCTTATTTACATTTTGTCTTTTTTTAACCTATAATTATTTTGTCTCAGTCTTTTGTAACTGTAGCAGTCTGTTCTCACTTGTTTCTGCTTTTGACTCATCGGAGCATCAGTTATGCTCAGAATGCATTCTAAGCCTTCAGGTAAGCGTTAAACCCTTCTTGGCAATATTTCAGTTATCGATGAGATACCAAAAGGTTTTCTCAGTAATCTAATTTAAATCTTCTATAAATTTATTTAATATACTGTCCTTTGAGTTTCCTTGGAACTTCTTTTTTTCTAGCTGTATTTGCCAGAATTCTTCATATCTAATAGGGTAAATAACTAAACATTTGGCTTAGTTGAGAGCACTTCCTCAGCCAGAAGCAATGGGTAATGCATTGTCTTTTACTCACTTTGTTTTGAGGATCGGTACCAATGTGAATGTTATGTTTCACAGCCGTGGCCATACTTTCACCCATTCTTTTGGTTCCTTGTGATTCTGAATAGCATGCAAGTTTTTCATTTGCTTCCATTCCCGCTCATTGCTACTTTTGAAAACTCCTGGTACTTTTCTTTGAGAATATATTATTGGAATTTACCTGGACCTAATGGAATGTGATATCCTCTTGATAAGCTTCTCTAGCTTTAAATCAGCATGGCTGTGTAAGATGGCTGTTGCTGTGACTTTGTATAGTGATGGTTCTGGGACTGTTCCTGTACAGGTCTGTGCTGTATGTACACTTTGTCATCATACCCAACTTCTCACAAACCAGAGGACTCAAAGCATTTGATGAATTCCGTACTGCTACTTGAAAGAGGATCATGTACACATTATTTTTATGTAGAAAAAAAGGTTAATCGCTTAGACTCTGTGGCCTTTCTGAGGTTCTGAAAAAGTCAGTAATTTGCATACTACTTTCCATTTGGTGTATTTCAGCCCCAACGGTTTAAAATGAACCAGTATCTAGTTTGAGTGTTCCACTTCTTGGGCTTTTGCTGTCACTTTGTTCATCTTGTTTCACTGCCTTTTAGTATTGGATATTCAGAGCATCAACTATCTTTCTAATTTAGCAGTAGCTACTAGAGCTGTTTGTTTGCACTTATGTTTATTATTTTAACTCAACATGCAAATTCTTCTGGCTACTATCTATCTTTTTTCATCAGTCTTCTTATCACCCTTTATCATAATTGCTGCTGTTGTGCATTTTCACTTTAGGCTTCATTTTTAATTATCATTCTTCCACCTTCCTTTTTCATAGTTAGTTAATTTTACTTGCTGTGCACATATCCATAGGTTTAGTTGAGGGAAGGTCTACTTTTATTTAAATTCTGATCTTCATCATAGTATTCACTGTTGCACATCGGGATATTCCAAGAGTGAATATTGCAAGAAGCCTGTGGTTTGCCAGTCTTGCATAGTTCTTCCCTCTCCCAAGGCTTCATCTGGAGTCATCTTTCTGGTGTGCAAGATGTCCGGAGTAAAATGGGTACACTACCTGATGCCATCCCCAAATTCTTTCTGCTCAGTTGTATTTGCATCTCAGAAGCGTGTGCATTCCTTTGGCTGGGTGAATTACTGAGGAATGGTAAGTATCCCCTAGGGGATTTCTTTCCTATTTTGTGAGATGTTTATTTCTACCGAATGTCTGACACAGAGTCTAGTGTTTGATATATTTATAGTTTAAGATTATCATTACAGGTGTCCTTTTTGACCAGAACATGGTGTGGACTATTGTCCTCTCTGTGCATTGTTTACCCCAAGGACAATCCACCATACCATCTTCAACATGCTCTCTAGTAGTTCGCTTGGTGTAAGCCTTGCTTCAGGCCACTATGGCATCATCCAAGGCCTCTGGGAACCTAGCACCTAAAAGGGAGCCTTCAGAGAAGAAGTGCAAGAAAACCAAAGATGTCCTTGATTACTTGGATTTCCACGTTCTGATAATAATGTACTAGGTGAGGCATATTTGCAGCCCCCAACTATAGAATCTGTTGTGAGTAAGGCTTCTGGTGTCACTGCTATGCAGCTGCCTGTGCCTTTGGTTTTTGGAATGTCCTTCTGGTCTGAGACTACTGATGAAACAGCTAGAGATTGTTCAGCAACCAAGGACCACATCTTGATTTCTTAAGTGGAGAGTGGGATGTGTATTATCCTGGTAAAAATGTAAAATACAAGGTAACTGAGGATAGAGACTCAAAACATGGGTTGTTGGATCTTTGTGATCTCTCTTACCAGGTACCGAGCACTCCCAAGAAATAGGTTCATAGGTTGGTACTAGGCTATTGGCCCTATGGCCTATGTAAGCCTAGCCATAACAATTCCCTGGATATTTCTTCCCACAATTTTTACTTCTCTAGGCCCCTGTCTAGCAGGGCGACTGACATGATCCCTGGGGTGAATTTCCTATATAGGTTCATAGGTCGGTACTAGACTATCAGCCCTAGGTCCTATAAACAGCTCCTGCAAGGCTCAAACGTAGGACCCTGCACACCATAGACAAGGTGATGTACCACTAAGCCATACCAGATGTTGCTGTGCATCCATCCTGCAGGACTTTTGAGCCTAGGTAAAGCAGAAATTTCACTGCCAAGATCTGGCCTTCAAACCCCAGGTAGGAGCCCACCAGTTCTAGCAAGGGGAAAAAGGGGAAGTGCAGAAAGGAGCAGCAAGATGAGCACATAGAGAATCTATGGGTCCCTCTTGGCTGAGACCACTTATGTAGAAAATATTTGTAGGTCATCAAGTACTCCCTCTTCTTGGGCCAGGAATAGTCAGGCATAAAACCTATGCGCTCCTCCCAAAGAGCACTCTTTCTATGGCTTCTGTCTTTATGCTGTTACCTAGTCACATAGCAGCATGTATTCTGATGGTGCCCTTAGCATGCTTTCGTATGAGAAAGCTGCAGTGATATTTGAGGTGCAGGTACAGTCAGTGTCTCTAACCCCTGCTGTCAGGGATTAGGAAAGAAGTAGAGTCAGAGTTGTCTTGAAGAAGAGAGTGCCCATCAGGTCACTAAAGCATATTATATGACACTGATACCAGACTCCTCCAATGTGGTTTAAGGGGCCCATCAGGTCACTAAAGCATATTATATGACACTGATACCAGACTCCTCCAATGTGGTTTAAGGGGCCCATCAGGTCACTAAAGCATATTATATGACACTGATACCAGACTCCTCCAATGTAGTTTAAGGGGCTAATGGAGGTTCTCCATATCCAAAGGAATTGGGAGTAGAGGATGAGAAGACCCATCAGCAGCAAGATCTCATTGTAAATACAGACACTTATACTGAGCTATTCAGTTCCAATTTTTTCCGTCTTTCGCCCTTAACCTTCTCTGTGGAAGTACAATCAAATATAACTTCCCCTGCTATCACTAGGGAGCAGGTCTGTACGCTGTCTCTAAAGCCAAGAACACTGCACTAATGGGCCCAGACAATATCCCAGGATGCCTTCTAAATAGCATGAAACATGAGTTATCAAGCCCTCTGAAATTGCTATTTAACTGTAGCCTCCAAACAGGCTTCTTGCCTCATGAATGGAGAACAGGAGCAGTCATCCCTCTACACAAAGGTGGGCAGTCTACAGACCCTGGAAGCTACTGACCCATAATTCTTCCCATGGCATTGCATACAAGACTAGTGAGACTTATTGTGGAAATGATCAGTGACATAGGAAACCTCCAAACAGTGGACCCAACCCAATTTGATTTCATCAAGGGCAGGTCATGCCTACTTCACCTGGTGGACTTCTTTGAGAAGGCCACCAAAGCAGTGGATGAGAGCAAAATGGTACATGCTGCCTACCCTGACCTGGCCAAACCATTTGACACAATACTCCACTCGGGCATTGCTGACATACTTGAGAGTTTGTACCTAACCTTTCTTATGCCACCCGGTGGATAATCAGCTGGCACACAGATAAGATCCAGGAAGTTAGAATTGAGGAGTCCACCTATACAAAGAGTCCATTCACCAGTGGAGTCTCCCAGGGATCAGTCCTGGGACTGCTTCTTTTTGGCATTTACTTTTCCGAAGTCAAGACCAATGTCAGTGGCCTCTGGTTGACTAAATTTGCAGGTGACTGTGAATTAGGAACTGTCATTGAATCGCTCACAGGCACAAATGTTCTGCAGAGGCTGACACAGATAAACAACTGGTGTAAGAGCCATGGACTAAAATTAAATGCCAAGAAATGTGTAGTAGTTACCAGGGGTGGATGACTTCACAAAGGATAATGTCGTATTGACAACACACCCCTAAGAGTTGACCCAGTATTCAGGGACTTGGGGACACTTGCTGACAGTAATATAGCCTTTGACAATTGCACGTCTATAATAGGGAGGAAAATATTCGATATTGTGCAACTTGTAAACAAAGATATGGCATCTAGGTTCAAGGAATTCATTGTTCCACTGTATTCGGCATTCATCAGACCTGTCATAGAGTACAATGCCCCCTTTGGTATGTACCTAACCAGGCATATCCAACAATTGGTATGTTCACAGAGAGGTTCCTCACTAAGAGAATACAGGGCATAAGTAACATCCTGTGCAGACCACCTCAAGGCCCTATCCCTCTATTTGGACTTCTACAGGCTTTTGAGGGGAGCTCTATGCCTGGCATACAGGGCATTGTCAGACCCCACTTTGCTGGACCTCTTTAGTATCCACATGTGACGGCCATGCCCTGGCCCAGGAGCCTCAATCCTCACCACTTACACCAGTGAGGGGCGTCCCTATGGGGAAAGGGTAATAAATACACAGTAAAATACAATTTCCTTAAGAGCACACACAGAGATCAGTCAGTCTGGAGCTGGTTTCTCGCTTTCTCTCCAGGTCCCCAATAAGACTCCCCACTGGCACAGCTGTAGGGTCCAGATCTCAGCCTAGTGGGCAAGCTAAAACCTCCAGCACCCTCTGTGTCCAACCAGTACTTTGTGACCCTGCCCGAGTAGCTGACACACACACACACACACACACACACACACACACACACACACACACACACACACACACACACACACACACACACTTTGAGATAAGAGCTGTATACAGCCACACACACTCCTGGGGAAGGCTGGCACAGGTACTCCAGCTGTGCCCCTTTTACCCAGACTGTATTAGAGTGTCTTGGTACAGTATCACTATATACATGCAATGTACTCTAGAACTTAAATTACCTGTACATAAAACAGCCACAGTTGAAAGGTTTAACAATATTTAATAAGTATTGTCTTGTGTTTTTACTATTCACTACACAGTGCTAGTCAAGAGTTCAGAGATCACAGAAAAATACTTAATATAATACCATAGAAAAGTTCTGACATCACATAAAAACAAACTCGTCTAATCTTCCTATTTCTAGCTATCTCTAAGAGAAAACACAGTTCTAAATAACTTACATATAGAGCAAAGCAGTGCTGGTGATGTTGGATGTTCTCAAGACAAAATGCTCAGAGCTCTCTGATTCTCTCTCTTTAAACTGATAACAGAGCTGCTTCACCATTCTTCACACTTCTCTGGTGTTCCCAGGCTAACAGAAACTACATTTACATTCTTTACACCTGGTCAGAAACCAGAACAATAAAGGACATTTATACATGCAAATTCTAGCCATTAACTCTGGCCTCAAAACAATAGGCAGAATTCCTTCATCCAGACATATCTGCTCTGAATTTTGACATCAAAGACCGTTATGAAATGCTTGACTTAGCTTTCTTACAGCAGAGTGCACTGTTACATTTTTGCTGTTCAATACCCAATGCAGTCTTTTCACATATAAGCGAGCAAGCCTGTGGCTTACATTAATATTTACAAATGACTGAATTCTCTACAGAATTCTATCTGGCTAGGCTGGCAACCTTCACCTATCTTCACCCCCCCCCCCCCGGAGAACTCGAGCTAGTTTTTCAAGTGACCCTTGGGAAACGTTGCTTGTGTGGGTTAGGTCTATCTGAGTATACCTTATCCCATTCCCTGTCTTGAGAGCCCATCTGCGGTGGCATTGCTAATCCCACTGCGGTGCTGCACTGACCTATCATATGCTTGCAACCCTAGGCTCCATCTTAGCAACTTGGCATTTTGCTGGCTGGCTCTGTTCTTCCTTGTCCGGTCTGTGAGGGGAGCAGCTATAGTACTATAACTGGGGATGAACTTTCTGTAGTACCCTGCTGTCCCTAAGAATGCTCTCACCTGCTTTTTGGTAACTGGTGCAGGCAATGCCTGAATGGCTTCTACGTTGGCAGGTTCTGGCCTGATCTTACTACTCCCCACTCTGTCCCAGATAGGAGGCCTCTGCCATACCAACCTGACATTTGCTGGGCTTAATGGTCAACCTTGCCCTCTGTAGTCTGCCCAGCACCTCCCTGACCTGCTGAAGGTGCTCTTGCCAGGAATGGCTGTAGATGGCAATATCATCTAGGTAAGCAAGGGCAAACCCTCCTCCTCCTCCTGCTCCGATATGATCTACCAGCCTCTGAAAAGTTGCTGGGGCATTTTTTATCCCAAAGGGCAGCTTTGTGAACTCATGCAAGCCAAAATGAGTCACAAAGGCTGACTTCTCTTTAGCACTAGGAGTCAAGGGCACCTGCCAGTAACCCATGGTAAGATCAATGGTTGCAAGATATTTAGCCCCACCCAGCTGCTCTAGGGCCTCATCTGTCCTAGGCACAGGTAAGCATCTGACTCTGTGTGACTAATTTAATTTCCTGTAGTCCACACAGAACCTGGTTCTGACATCCTTCTTTGTCACCAGCACCACTGGGGAGGCCCAGGGACTGCTGAACTCTTGAATCACCCCTAGTTTCAACATCTCCTGTATCTTCATTCTCAGAGTTCGTTTGACTCTCTCAGACGCCCTGTAAGGGGCCTACCTAATAGGCCTTTGGGGTCCTGTATCCACCTGGTGCTACACCAGGTGGATGCACCCTGGTTTCCCAGTGAACATGTCCCCACACTCCTGTAACACTGCTCGGATTACTAGAACTTGGGTAGGAGATAGCTGCTGGGACATTGCTACCCCTTCCACTGAGGTGTCAGTCCAAGCCTCACTAAGATCATCGGTCACCAGATCTACCTCAGACTCCTCCTGCAATCCACTGCAAATGCTCAGCACAAAGGCCTCCCTATCATGGTATGGTTTCATCATGTTAACATTGTACAATTTGTGTCCCTGCCTAGCAGTTGCACCATGTAATTAACATCTCTTACCACCTTGTAGGGTCCCTCCCAAGCTGCTTGCAGCTTGTTGTGTCTGACAGGAATGAGAAGCATTACCTGCTGCCCCACCGCATACTCTCTAGCTTGAGCATTCCTGTTGTTGGGCTTCTGCCAGGTTCTCTTGGGCTAAGCCTTTGAGTTCTCTGAGCCTTGTCATGAGGTTTTAGGACATATGCCACAACAGACTCCTTGTGAGGTTTACACTCACCTTCCCACTCATCTCAAATTAAATCTAGAGGTTTCCTCACCCTTTCCCTATACAGCAACTCAAAGGGTGAAAAACCTGTGGATTCCTGGAAAACCTCTTTATAAGCAAACAGATGGGGCAGATATTTGTCCCACTCCCTCTTAAACTGGTCTGCAAATGCCCGTAGCGTGGAGTTTATTGTAGAGTTTAACCTCTCAACCAGCCCATTAGTCCGAGGATGGTAGGTGGTGGTCTTCAGGTGCTTTGCCCCACAGTACTTCCACAGACAAGCCAGCAGGTCTGACATGAAATTGGCGTCTATGTCAGTCAGTATTTCTTTTGGGGGAAACCTACCCTGCTGAAAACCTCTAACAAAGCATTTGTCACCTTTTCTGCCTCAATGAAAGACAGCGCCACTGCTTCAGGGTATCTTGTAGCATAATCCACTACCACTAGGATATACTTTTCCCCTGTGGAACTTGGGGTACACAGAGGTCCCCATAATATCTATAGCTACCCTTTGAAATGGTTCCTCAATCACAGTCAAAGGCATCAAAGAAGCTGTCACCTTGTCTCCTGCCTTGCCTACCTTTTGGTATTGCTCACAGGTCCTGTAGTACCTGGTTACATCTCTGGAAATTCCAAGCCAATAGAAGTTCTGCATAATACATCTCTTGGTACGTTTTATGCCCATATGACTTGCGAAGGGAATATCATGGGCTATGGCTAGAAGCGCCAAACGGTAGGCTCTAGGCACTATCAACTGCTGTAAACTCTTACCTTCTAGCCCTCCCTCAGGGGTCCACTCCCTATACAGTAACCCTTTGTCCCAGTGTACAGATTCCCCCTTCCCCTTGAGAATCAGGTGCCTCACTAGCTACCTGCCTCAGGCCTTGCAGTGTAGGGTCTGAGAGCTGAGCCTGTCTCCATTCTCACTTTTTAACCCTTCCCAGCTCCCCTTCCACAGGAAGTCTGGCATCCTCTGACAGTGGTGCCTCACTGTCAGCCTGGGTACTTCTTCTCACCTCTCCCTTTGCAGTCCCTCTGTCCAAGGGAACATCAGTACCCACAAGCAGCTGTGGCTTACCTTCAGTTTCACTGCTACAGTGTAGCTCCCTTCCTGAAGTAACCACCTCACCAGTCCTGGCTGCAAGTATGCAGTCTGTCTGGGTGTCCCCCAGGCTACCCGACCCACATGCTTGTCTCCTAGCCTGACTGCGCGTAACTGCATAAACACACGGTACTGCCTCATCCAAATCCTTCCCTATCAGGACATCTGCAGGATGGTAGTTCGGTACCCCTGTTGTCTCAAGGCAACTTGCTGTTGGCATTTTCTTTCCAACTTACTGGCTCTCTCACCTTTTGTTCCCCACCTTGCCTCTCTGGACATCTGTATGCCACATGGCCCCACTGGTTGCATTCAAAACATTTAACCCTAGGTCCTGGACGTATACCTGGACTAGTGGCTTCCCCTGCTACAGGCAGATTCTGTTTGGACAGTCTGTGCTGCCCACCATGGGTTCCTTTAGATCCATGAGCAGTACTGGGGGTCCCTTTCCTGTGCAGGGATGCCCTGCTTGCTAGATATAGGTCTCCCTTCTTCCCCAACTCCTCTGAAGTAGCACATTGTCTATCAGCTAACCAGATCCTCATGTCATCAGACAAAGTGGTAAGTGCTTGTTCCCCCACTAAAAGGTCTGCTAGCCCTTCAGAAGTGGTGACGTGACATCCAGTCACCTACCTATGAAAATAAGTGCTCAGTTCAGCAACATATTCACACACACTTTCATCTGCCTTGTGACTTTGCTCACAAAACTTTTTCCTATACGTTTCAGGTGTTAGCTTAAAACATTCTAACAAGTGATTTTTACCAGCAGTATAATCAAAATATTCACAATCAGCAAGTTTAGACAATACAGTTACAGCTTTACCGTGGAGTAAGGGGGTCAGGAACCGTACCCAGAGCCTTTGGTCAACATCATACTGTTTACGTACCCTCTCAAACATGTGAATGAAACGATCAAACTTATCCCCCTCTTTAAACTGCGGAAGAAATTTACTGACCTTTTGTGCTTCTGGGGTCCATTTACTCCCTTCCCCTTTACCTCCATGACTCTGGCGAAGAGTCACCATCTCCTTTTCATGCCGCCTCTTCCTCAGCTTCCAAGCGTAGCAGATGTTCTTCATCTCACATTGCTGCAGTCCTTACATATGGGTAGTCCGCTGTCCTCGGTCGGCCTGAATACCAAAGTATTAGGCTGACGTCGGTCATGGGTGCTCAGATCTGACATCAGAGCGTCAGGGTATAAAAGCACATGACCGACGTCATATCCTCAGTCTTTTTTGCCGCATGGTCCGATGCAGAAGCAGTGTTTGCAAGTGCCGTTCGGCGTTCTGAAATTTTCGTATTCTGAGTTTCAGACCGAAACCAAGTTGGGCTAAGTACCCGCTGGGGAATATTTTTGTTTTTTCTTGCCTCAGTTATTTCCGGATGTCAGAAAAGTGAATAATTGTATTTTGTGGGAAACAGATACCGCATAGGGATTACCACTCTCTTTGTATTCCTTGTTTGGGACCTGAGCACGACGTAGTCGGGTGTCGCTTTTGTGCTAGGTTTAATAAGCGCACCATTAAATGTAGGTTAGATTGCGCTAGGCTTGTCTTCGGTAAGCGGTGTAATTATAATATGCCGTTGGATCCTCCGACGCCCGCTACCGCGAAGAAGCGCAAAGACAAATCTTTAAAGTCCAGGCAAGATGAGTCGTCCGTTCCGGACGCCGGTTCTTTAGAAACTACGGTGGAATCTGTGGATCCAGCCGAGGTTTCAGTTGAGTCTCAGGGGGAGGCTTTAATTTTGCAAGATGTGGCCTCTCAGGAGTCAGGTCAGGCTGAGGGGGCCTCTCAGGTTGCTGTTCTCCCTTCCTTGCCTAAGGTGGTTAGGCCTTCTCCTTCTGTCTCTAAGGCTCCTTCCAAAGACAGGCCTGGTTTGCCTTCCACGGGTGTCAGTCCTAGTTCTGCAGGTTCTGTGCCTAAAAAACACATGCTTAAAATGGCAGAAGATTTAATTTCTTTAATCAGAGGTTCTATGCCCCTCCTGATAAGAGGCCTAGGGTGGAGCCAGAGGTGGAAAGTTTGGAGCAGGCTTCAGATTACTCAGAGTCTTGGCTGAAAACATTCAGGATTTTCCTCCTTATTCTGATTCAGACGCAGAGGATTCCACTCCTTCTGCTTCTCCTCCAGAGGATTTTTCTTTTTCAGAAACCCTGCATTCTATGAGGGAACATTTTAAATGGGAAGGTCAGGATTTCTCAGATTCCCGAAAGAGGCTTAGGGAATTTTGTTTTACCACAACATAGGCCCTTGGCTATACCTCCTGTTTTGGATGTTGTTCGAGACGTTTCTCCGAGGCTTCCCTTAATCCAGACTCTCTGCCTCCTCGCCAGTTAAGCCAGACAGGTATTACAGAGTACCTGAGGCTCATAAATATCTGTATAAGAGTCCAAGGGCTGACCCAGAAACTATTAGCCAGGGACCTAAGGGTGTCAGGGCTTCTGTTGTAAAGAATCCAGTTCCTATTGATAAAGATGCTAGAGCTTTGGATAGATGGGGTAAGAAAGTGTATACCTCTTCCACTTTAGCAATGAGGGATTTGAATTGCCAGTTTCATATGTTGAAGTATCAGAATTTTCTCCTTACTCAACTAAAATCTAAAGTGGATGCTTTGGCAGAGGGCATAGAGTGTAAAGAATTACAGGATTTGGTACATGCCTCTGAACAGCTGGGTAAGCATTCTTTGCAGTGTGGTTTCGATGCTTTACAGGCTTCTTCCAGGGTGGCTGCCACTGGTTCAGTTATTCGCAGGCACGCCTGGCTTAAGGATCAGAATTTGTCAGAGCATGTTAAAACTAGAATTTTGGATGCTCCTTTACAGTCTGAAGTTTTGTTTGGTTCTCCTGTGGAGTCTGTCTTGAAGAAAATGGAAGACAAGGCTAAGTCTATGCAGACTGTTAAAGATTTTTTGCAGGTACAGCCTCCTAAGTTTAGCAGGAATTGGCCTACTAAGGGATGGGCTTATCCTTCTTCTGATTCACAGTCTAGGGGTAGATCTAGACGTGGTAGGGGCAGAGCTTAGAGTACTTTCAGGCCTAGAACGTGGAGTTCACCTGCACAATCTACAGGTGAGGGCAGGGGCCAGTCCTTTCGTAAACAGGCCCAATGACCTGCATTTTCAGCTGCCAGATTCTTCCTGTCTGGCAGCTCCTTTGGGAGGAAAGTTGGCACTCTTCAAGCAAAACTGGCTTTTAGTCACCCAGGACAAATGGGTGTTGGACATTATAGACCGAGGCTACAAGTTTTATTTCCATACATTGCCTCCTTTCAAAGGCATGCCAGACGTTCCTCCTCAGCAAAGGGTAGAGGCTCACAAGCAGATTTCTTTACTTCTTCAAATGGGGCTATACAGCAGGTCCCTCTGTCAGAAGTGGGCCTAGGATTTTATTCTCGCCTGTTTCTAGTACCAAAGAAAGGAAACACTTGGAGACCGATTTTGGATTTATCTATCCTCAACACATACCTAGACATTCCAAAATTCAAAATGTTGACGTTGCAACAACTTCTACCTCTGTTGGGCAAAGATCACTGGATGGTAACTCTGGATCTCAAAGAGGCTTATCTTCATGTTCCTATCAGGCCCAGTTGCAGGAGGTACCTGCTTTCGGGCTGGGACTTTACATTATCAGTTCTCTGCATTGCCCTTTGGCTTATCTACTGCCCAGGGTGTTCACAAAGGTTCTGGCTCCAGTGATAGCCTTCTTACGGTTAAGAGGAATACAAATTTATCCTTATTTGGACGATTGCCTGATTCTTGCTCAAGACAAGTACGAACTTCTTCATCATCTACAGTATGTGATGGCAGTGTTAAGGTGCCTAGGGTATTCTGTGAACGAAACAAAGTCCAGTCTAGTACCCTCTCAGGAAATGTGCTTTCTGGGTGTGAGACTGAATACAGCTTCCCAGATGGCTTTTTTGACCCCGGACAAGCAAAAGAACCTTACTCTTTACTTCCATCAATTGTCTCTGCGGTCCAGGCTGACTGCAAGGACAGTCCTTCAAGCCTTGGGGTTCATGGCATCTTGTATTCTGGTGCTTCCCAATGCCAAACTGCATATGAGGAAGCTACAATGGTATCTCAAAAATGTATGGACACAACACTGCCAAGATCTGGACACTGTCATTCAAATAATACCTTGCATTCAAAAGGAATTTTTGTGGTGGGCTCAGGAATGTCACCTAAACAAGGGACTCTCTGTGACCCGACCAGAGGCGAGTCAGATTTTAACGACAGATGCCTCGGACAAGGCTTGGGGAGCACACCTCAATGGAAAATGGGTTCAAGACACGTGGCTTGCCAGACTTCAACATTTACATATCAACTTGAAGGAGATGTTAGCAGTCCAATTTGCATTGATGGCTTTCAAGGATTTACTTCACCCAGGGCAAGTGTTGATTCAAACAGACAACTCAACTGTCATGTGGTACATCAACAAGCAAGGGGGAACCCATTCGTACCCTCTTTGCAGGCAAGCAATGATTTTGTGGGAGACTGCTCTCAGTTTACACCTCAATCTTCAGGCAAGGTTTCTACCAGGAGCACAGAACTCCTTAGCAGATGTTTTGAGCAGACAGATAGTGGATCCCCACAGTGGAAATTGGATCCTCATGTATTTGAAAATTGACAGTGGTATGGGGAACTCCAGACATAGATCTGTTCGCTTCTCCACTAAATTTCCAGTTGCCAAAGTTTTGCACAAAATGTTTCATCCCACAGCTTGGAAAGTGGATGCTCTATCATTCAGTTGGAGCAATCTTCACGTCTATGCCTTTCCGCCTCTGCCTCTCCTCCCAAGGTACTCTTGAAGGTCAGACAAGACAAGCCCTCCATGATTCTAATAGCTCCAGATTGGCCTCGACAGCACTGGTACCCTCTGCTGAGGAGTTTAGCACGGGAGCCTCCATGGCCTTTGCCTTCGATTCCGCACCTTTTGTCACAGGAGGGCAATCATTTCCTCAATGTCAGGATTCAGTCCCTGCATCTAACAGCCTGGCATATTCTGTTCTAGAACCTGGAGGGTCGCAGCTTCCACAACAAGTTTTGAATGTTATTTTGGAGGCCAGAAGGCCTAGTACAAGGAAAGTTTATGCTGATAAATGGAGGAGATTTTTAATTTGGAGCAAAACAAAGGGCTTTGATGTTTCCAGGCCTGATTTAAGTGTTTCTCTTCAATATCTTACAGAATTATTAGACAAGGGTTTGTCTTTCTCCTCTATAAAAGTTCATGCTGCAGCCATTTCTGCTCACTATGACTGTGACCCTCCATTATTCTCTCATCCTTTGTTTAAGCAATTTCTCAGAGGGGCAAAGAACATAAGACCCCCACGTAGAGCTCCTACTCCTGCCTGGGATCTCAATTTTGTGTTGGAAAAACTTACTTTACCTCCTTTTGAACCTGCAGCTGCTGCTGAGTTAAAGTTTTTGTCTTGGAAGACTGCTTTTTTGTTGGCCATTACATCTGCTAGAAGAGTTTCTGAATTACAGGCTCTTATGGCAGTTGAACCCTTCCTAATTTTTCATAAGGATAGGGTATCTCTGCGTACTAATCCTACTTTTATGCCTAAAGTGGTTTCAAATGTGGCCTTGAACCAATCCATTCATTTGCCAACTTTTTATGCAGATCCCCAAAATAAAGGGGAGAAAATTTTGCACACTTTGGATATTCACAGGCAGTTGCGTTTGTTTCTTTTGCTTTGGGTTCTCAGGGGAAACCTGTTTCAAAACAAACTATTTCTAAGTGGATTGGCTTTTGTATTGCTTTTTGTTATTCTCATCATGGTAAGGAGATTCCGGCTGGAATCAGACCTCACTCCACTAGAGCTACTGCCACTTCTACAGCTTTTTTAAGGGGAGTAGCTACTAAAGATATTTTGGAAGCAGCTACTTGGAGTTCAGTGCATACTTTTTCTAAACATTACCACCTTCCTCTTTATTCCAAATCTAGGGCTGGATTTGCCACTGCAATCTTACAGGGCATTTTGGCAGCTCCCAATGCTTTATGATTTTGCCAGCCTCCCTTTACCTCTGCTTTGGGATTCTACCCATATGTAAGGACTGCAGCAATGTGAGATGAAGAACATAGTACAGTTTTGTACCTACCATAAATGTAGATGTTCGAAGATCCACATTGCTGCAGTCCAATTTACCCTCCCTCCTTCCCCTCTGTAGTTTGGAATGGTTGTATGGTTTGGGTGGTAGCTGTTATTTGTACATGCCTTTTGGGAAGTATTCTATTTTTGGCTGTGGCCTTTCTTTTTAGGGCCTTCTGACATCTGGGACAAGAAAAGACTGAGGATATGACGTCGGTCATGCGCTTTTATACCCTGACGCTCTGATGTCAGATCTGAGTGCCCATGACCGACGTCAGCCTAATACTTTGGTATTCTGGCACCGACCGAGGACAGCGGACTACCCATATGTAAGGACCGCAGCAATGTGGATCTTCGAACATCTACATTTATGGTAGGTACAAAACTGTACTTTTCTCATTCTCCTCAGCCTTTAGATGTCTCGGTCTCTCAGCTGCTGCCGTTTTCAAATGGCTGGCCTCCAACTCAAGTCTCTTTAGCTCCAGATGGATTTTTAAGTCCTCTGCAGAAAGGTTGAGCTGCCCATTCTCTGAGGGTGGTACATCTCCACTGCCAGTCTGATCGTTCTCCTGGTTGCTGTTTTCTGATGCAGCTGTGACCAAAGCTGCAATCATGTCTGCCTTAGTCAGGTTTCCACGCACCAATCCCCTGGTCTGGCACATCTCCGCCAGATGGCTCCTTATCAGCTTTCTGTACTCCTGTGCTGTCATGCTGCCTGCTCTCCCTGACTAACTAAGCTAACAAAAGAAATAAACAATTTGTGATCTGAATTATGAGAATTCACTGAGTGGCTGATAAAACACCTTTAGTGATCACTGTACACAAGCTACAGGAATTCATTCTACCCATATCACTACAAGCCAAGGTAGTATTTGCTAACCAATTAATATGTGGTGTGGATATCCCACCAATGCCAAACAATTAATATGTGATGCCTATGCCCTGGCTCAGCAATCAAGGAGCCTCAGTCCTCACCACTAACAGTGAGGGGCGTCCACATAGGGAAAGGATAATAAATACACACACAGTAAAGTACAATTTTCCTTAAGAGCACACTGAGATCACAATCAGTCTGGGGCTGGTTTCTCCCATTCTTTCCAGTTCCCCAGTAAGACTCCCCACTGGCACAGCTATAGGGTCCAGATTTCAGCCTAATGGGCAAGCTATAACCTCCCGGCACCCTCTCTGTCCAACCAGTGCTTCGTGTCCGTGCCAAAGTAGCTGACACACACACACACACACACACACACACACACACACACACACACACACACACACACACACACACACTTTGAGATAAGAGTTATATACAGCCACACAGACACTCCTGGGGAAGGCTGGCACAGGTTCTCCAGCTGGGCCCCTTTACCCAGACTGTATGGTAGTACCAACTGCCACTACCCAGTAATGTCGGCTACTCAAAGGCCCTTCTGAAAGGGTGTCCAATTATTACTGTGCAATATTATTATCCACATGGTAAGTGTGACTGAACAGTCAAGGCTTATTAGAGTGACTTGGTAACAGTATCACTATATACATGCAATGCACTCTAGAGCTTAAATTAACTCTACATAAAACAGCCACAGTTGAAAGGTTTAAAAATATTTAATAATAAGTAATAAAAACACAAGACAATACTTCTTGCTACACAGTGCTAGTCAAGAGTGTAAGATCACAGAAAAATACTTAAAATAATACCGTAGAAAAGTTCCGACATCACAGAAAAGCAAACTAGTGTAATCTTCGTATTTCCTAGCTATAGCTAAGAGAAAACACAGTTCTAAATAACTTACATGTAGAGCAAAGTAGTGCTGGTGATGTTGGATGTTTTCAAGACAAAATACTTGGAGCTGTCTGATTCTCTGTCTCTTTAAATTGATAACACAGAGCTGCTTCGCTTCACATGGCATCATTCTTCACACTTCTCTGGTATTCCCAGGCTAAGAGAAACTACATTTACATTCTTTACACCTGATCAAAAACCAGAGCAATAAAAGACATTTATACATGCAAATTCTAACCGTTAACTCTGGCTTCAAAACAATAGGCAGGATTCCTTCATCCAGACATATCCGCACCGAATTTTGACGTCAAAGACGGTCATGAAATGCTTGACTTGGCTTTCTTACAGCAGAGTGCACAGTTACATTTTTGCTGTATCCAATGCAGTCTTTATACATGTAAGAGAACAAACCTGTGGCTTACATTTATATTTACAAATGGCAGAATTATCTACAAAATTCTGTCTGGCTAGGCTGGCAGCCTTCACCTGTCTTCACATCACAAAATAGACAGCACCAGAGTTGCCCATTCTAAAGATTTGAGCCTTGCTTGTTATGTAAATAGGACCTGCTGGAGAGACAGGTATGTATCCCAGAGGCTACTACTCCTCTAGAAGAGGCTCCCCATCCAAGTGAGGGTTCCTTCCTAACCCAAATGAAGTGCAGTTTGGACAATTGGATGGGGAACAGGAAATTTAATTTGTGGTTTGCCACCTGCATCTCTAATGGACAACAGGCAGCGTGCAAATGGTTCATTTCCGAGGACCCTGCTTGTAAATATTTAATCTCCCAAGCTCTTGCTTCCACTTATCAGGGGTACCAGAACTTGCCAGAGGTTTGGGATACATGGCTAGGTTTAAAGTGTCCCTTGTGGTCATTAGCCTAGTAAACACCTGTGAACCTATGCAATGATGTCTTTCGTTTTGGCACTTAAAGCTTTTCTTTCAGCCATTTGAGGATCCTAAAAATACAGGCCAGGCAACACTTCAGTAATGTGGTACCTAAACAAGCCAGGAGGGACCTGTTCCTACGTACTATGCAGGTTAGTAGTGCAAGTATGAGGCATGGCAGTAGGGAATGGAGTATCTTTGAAGGCCACATATAACCTCTCAGACCATAACATGGTACCAGATGGAATGAGCAAGGATTTATGCAGACTCCCAAGAATAGATGCTTCACGGGGAGACCTGCTTTGCAGGTTGGGTGTGTCACAGATAGACTTGTTTGCTTCTCATCTGAACAGGCAGCTGAGACTTTTTTGCTCGAGTGACAACTCCTGTGTCCTGTGTGACAGATGCCCTCTACCTAGAGTGGACAGATTTGTTGCTTTGTGCTTTCCCTTCCATGCACTTAATCCCCAGGGTTTTGACAAAAGAATAAGAGTAGAAACCAGAAATTGTCATAGCTGTTTTTTTTTCTTAAGGCAACGGTGGTTCCTTCTGTTATACAACCTGGAAAGAGGAAAATGTGATATATCCATTTAGTATGTGGACCTTCTAACTCAGAAAAATCATGCTATACCCCAGTCTGGATGTTCTGACATTGTGTATGATTTCTCAGTAATCCTAGGCAGACACAAATTTTCAGAGGACATGCTACCCCTCTTGGACAAAGGCAGGTTGTAAATGCATCTATATGCCCCAGGTAATTGGTTCTGTACATGTGGGAAAACAAGGCTAGGCTTGAGAAGGCCTTGGAGGTAGGAAACCCAGAACACACAAGTCTGTACCTAGTGAAGTGGAAAACCTTGTCCTTGTGGTACCACTCGAGGCACTGACACCCCAGAAAGGCTAAGGCGGCATTGGTCCAGGAATACCTGTTAGATCTCTAGAAATCTGGCTTAGCTTATACATGCGTAAAAGTTCGTGCTTCTGCAGTTTCAGTTCACCTGCCCATGAAAGCCCCTTGTTTTAGTCGAGCAGTTTCTAAGGGGAGTGATTCCACATTATCTACGGGAATTTTAAAATGTAATTTTTTTTGCCAAAGATGAAAAGAGAAGCACCTAATTTTTAATTATAAAAAGATGATCATGACCATAAAGATGTGCTCTGTTTTATGGTAAGCTCCTTTTTTTAACTGCCTCAAATCCCGTGAATATGATCTTTAACGCATGCTGTCTTATGATTAAATAACTTGGATTTACTAATTATTCCCATATTGTTCTTTTTTTCCATTCCTGTAATAACAATAATATAGCTTTTACCTTGTGTAATTTAAAGTATATTTTCTGATGCATGCCTTTCCCCTTTATCTAACATAACCTGAATAACCATGATGACTGTTCAGAAGAGGTGTGATTCAGAAAATGTCAGTGGTTTGCTGTCACTTATTCGATCTCTGTAGCGCCACCCTCCTGTGCCCAACCTTGCTGGCTCAAGTTCAGGTTTGCTTGCAGAGTGAGAGTTAGTATTAGTGATTTCTAGCTGATCCAAGGTTATTGCACCTCAGAGAAAGCCTGAGAGAGTGCACTATTACAGTACTATTAGAAAAAGTGACCACTGAATGGGAATAATTCTGTTTGGGAGTACAGGGTAACACTTTAGCATCACATTTGCTCATAGATGTGCAGCTCCAGTGCATTTATTCCACGGATGTGTGTACTTGAGCTATGATTTACAAGCTATTTTAACTAGGCAAGTGTGATGCGAGCTTTTAGGTAGCTAGCTGTGAGTTAGCAATTTTCTGATACTGCTTCTAAGACATTACTTTCTGTATCTAGCTGGCTCTCTTAATAGTCTAATAAATGTTCCGGTGAGTCAGAAACATAGCTTGGGGAAGTCTACAGCCTCTCCAATTGGTATGTGGCAGACTGAGCTCTCCTAATAAGGTTTTGTAGAGTGTGTGTAATTTATGCATAACAGTTCTTTTTGTTGGTGTCAGTGTCTTTGAAGAGCTTCTGTCTGAGTATCTGTTTTGCTGTTATAGCTGTTTCTAATCTGTATATTTCAGCAACCACCATGCTCAGTCCTTTAGGGTGTGCATTCAATGACTGTCATATTTAATTTTGGTGTATATTTAGAAGCAACTACACCCCCCCCCCGACCCTTGCCAAATTTCCCGTTCAAATTCAAAAATTTAGTGATGATGACTGTTGAGTCAGCTGGTCCTTAACTCTGTTGTAAGACTTGATAATCAAATATTGAATGCTCCAAAGAGAAAATACTGAAAGAGAGAACTTTTTAGATTGAATCTAAAAAGACTAAAGTACAAAAAAAAAAAAAAAAAAAACAGTATGTTTTGCATGGAACAAGTCTCCCTGTAACCCCCCCCTACCCTCTGCTAAGTAAGTAAAACAACCATGAGATTGCCGTAAGGTGTAGAAAGGGCAAATATTCTGACCCTGCTGTACTGTGATCTTACACACAGAGTGACCCCCCCCCACTCTGAAAAGCAAGTGCAAAACGAGCATTTACAGACTGCGACCCAGTATGCACAACATTGTTAGCTTGTTTTAAACTCCTCACATCAGTTGAAGATATTTTAAATGACCTGAAGTTTACCTTAGCTGGTCCAGTAGTAGACGCTTGTCCAAAACCTGTGCACGTGTCTTTGTGCGTGTGTATGTATAATGTAAACAGTCCTCATTTCAAATTAGATTTGTAATTTTAAGCAGAAATCTTTTGCCTGCTGGCAATATATGTAGCATATCTAAAACTATCAGATTTGACTTGTACAGATGTGTGTCATGGGTAAATCCCACCATGTATGTCACAGATGCTTTTAATGTGCATTTAGCCTGTCAGTTTTATTGCTTAAGTTCCCAGGCTACCTGAAAAGAAAGCATTCAGTTTAGCTTCTCGGTTCTTGGTAGGAGTGATGGAAATTATCTTCTTGTCTCTTTGAAGTCCTCTCTCTTTGCACTGTATAATTTTGCTGTGACTTGTGCCAAAGTATAAAATTACATTGTTTTTCTCTAGCTTCAGTAAGGCTTCATCGGTGTCCTTTGTTCCTGCCAATTGTCTTAGAGTAGAAAAATATTTTCCTCTGATCAGAATCTCACCATTACTAAGATTTGATGTGTTCTCATTAGATTTGAATCCTTTGATTTGCTTCTAATCTGTTGGTGTCAAGTTTTCTTTGGCACTTTGCAGAAGGTTTAATTTGGCACCTTTTGATCGTCTGTCATTTTCCCTTGCTGACCTCGTTTGATTTTTGTATTTTTCTTTTTTAAAATGTCAATTGTAGCTGATTTCCAATGTTTGATTATAATTGTAAATGTCAGCCTTTCCCAACCAATTAATGAAGCCACCAGTCCAAACCTTTTTGCAAGGAGGCATTTGTTGCTTGACTGAGCACTATAAACCAGGGCTAATTAAGTCATGGCTCTACTTCCAAAGCTTTAAAGCCAGCTTTTTTGTCTGCAGTTTTGGTTATAAACTGGGCACAAGTTCCTACCTAAAATGATGTGAACATTGCTGTATATTTTTTGTAAACATTTTGGTACTGTTACACACTATGCAGAAAAGGACAGTCTATCTGTGACTGACTGTACTGAAAAAGGAGGATATAGTAATTTCCAAGCTTGTCAAAGGTACAAATAATTTCAGGCTTGACTAAATGCATTTGTAATCATGTAGACCACTGAAAAGATATTTAAAAAAAATAACTACTTTCATAGGTACTCTACGTGACTTCTGATCTGCTTCTTTCGGCTTTTTCTGGGTAAGGGGTCGCCACAGTAGAACTCCAGTCTGCTAATGATTGGCAGTAGATTTTTTACGAAATGCTGAGGTGCCAGCTCGACGCCCAACCTTCAACGAAGGCACGCCCATTTACGCACGCATGTCTTTGGAACGCTACCCAACTGCGAGGAGGACATGCAGACTCCACACAGAAGGCACTCCCAAGCCCAGCTGAGAATCGAACGGGAGAGCCTCTTGCTGTGAGGTAACAACGCTCCCCGCCTTACCACCGCGGCTCTACTCTACATGACTTCTGATACAGTTGTAAAATTCCATAGGTAGATAATGCTTAATATTTAATATTGTTCCATAGGTAGATAATGCTTAATATTTAATATCGTTCCGTTAACCATCATTGTGAAAACTTCTAGAAATGTTTCCAGTGTATATGTCCGCTTTTATGCATATAACTGCCCCAGTTATTTTAGTACATGCCCTCCCCTCCGTTCACAACTGTTGTTCATGAAGCTATTCTTTCCCATGCCTGTACTTTTAAATTCTTAAACATTTTGAGTAGACCTTAATTGAGGTACCTAGCAAAGGCTGCGCTGGCATAGATTATTTGCACCCTTACTTCCACAAAGCTTGCAGATGTGGTGACAGTTAAGAGCACATGTTAAGTTGTCTATCTCGCCTTCATTCTTGCTGGATGGGTTCGGAGCCGACCTCGGCTCTGACTCGGCCACTCTAAAGCTCGAGAGTTGGTTCCACCGGCTCGAGGCTCCCCTTATATCCCACAATGCTAGGCGAGAGTTACCTCAGATCTCGTTTGCCGCTACAGCTTCGAGGTTGGTTTTCTACCGGTTCCTGGTAAGTTTTAGCTTTTTCTATAAAAAGTTACTCTTGTTTCCCCTTTTTTAGTTTAATTATTCCTAAATTAGTGTAGTTCATTAAACTCTATCCCCGAACCTCCTTTTCTTCCCGTTTCTTGTCAAAAGAACTTTTAGTTCTTCCCTTGGGCCTTAGGCCTTCCCTTCCCTAGGGAGTGTTTGTGTAAGGGAGTGTTTCTGTAGTGTACTACTGCTTATTGTACTTATTTTTAGTATATTTTTACTATAATTGTGTTTTTGACAGGGTATAACTGGTGTGTTTGAGTGTGTGTTTGTGTTCACCAGTTAGGCTGTGTCTAAAGAAGCAAAGGTCTCCGGATTCAAGAAGTGTGATGCGTGCTGTCAGAAAATGTCTCTGACAGACGCTCACACTTCTTGTGTCTATTGTCTGGGGCCTTTGCACCTGCAGGACTCCTGTGCTGTCTGCCATGGCTTCAGCCCCAGGGTCCTGCAGGAAAGAAAAACAAGCTCATTTTGAGAGGCTTGTTGAAGCCTGAGGATTCCCTGTCTGTCTCAACAGGAAGCCCTCCAAGGCATCGAGGTCTTCGGCCCGCTTCTGAGCCGAGACCTCAGGTTGTTCAACCTTGCCTTTATCGGCTCGGCTGGAGCCGATAAGATTCAGTCCACAGTTTCTGTGGCTCCCTCGGCTCCGGCCGGAGCCGAGGTTATCGAGGTACCCGTGTCGGCTCCGACAAGATCTTCGGAGCCGACAACCAGAAAGAGGTCTAGGTCACCTTCTCTTGGCTCCGTTCATTCGGCTCCAGGTTCTCCCCTGCTGTCTGAACGGAGCCAAAGGTCTCATTCCTCTAGGTCATCGAGGTTGTCCGATCATGACCTTCAGAGGGTGGTGAGTCGACTACTCAAGTCTGAGGCACTGGCCCAGATGCTTCAGAGCCCGACTCATCAGTCGGTGCTTGTCCCGGTCCATCAAATCCTTCCTCCTTCGACTCTCTTGAGCTCGGAGCCGGGTCGTGTCGGAACCGAGACTGTGGTCACCTCGGAGCTGAGACAGTTGTCTTCGGCTCCGCTGCGGCTCCGCTTTCTTCCATGGAGGAATCTCGGCGCCGGACTTCCCTCGTCGGCTCCGAGGGTGAGTGGCATCGGACCCTCGTCCGACCCCCCTCTCCCTCTCGGTGCGACGGCGCTGGTGAGTTCGGCTCCGACATCGGCCTCGGAGCCATCACTGTCGGTGCCGAGGGGTCTTTAGCTCCTCGGAGCGGGACCTCTGGCTCTGCCTGACGGGGTGCTTCGAGGTCATGCGGAGTGTGTTAGAGCCTGGCTCTACTCCACAGTCGGCTCCGTCAGCCCCTCCCTCTATGCTGCCTCAGGGTAAGTCGACTCACTCCCTCATCCCGGACCGCAGAGAGCCAACTCCTCAGGAGCCCCTGTGGGATTTCATCCTCTTCCGAGGCCTCTCCTGATTTGGCAGAAGAGCCCCTCGGAAGAGGAAGTGCAAGAGGAAGCACATTGACTCACCTGAGTCTATCACGTCCGACACAGGTCTGGATGATTCTGAGGGTTCCCCGTTCCCCTTCTGAAGATGTCTCTTTGCAGACATTCTGGAGATCCTTAAACAGAGGGAAATTGGCCAGCCCTCAACCCTTCGGAGGACTAATCTGTGTATCTTGAGGCGTTTGGCTCTCGCCCTTCCACCTCCTGGGTGTCCCCCTTGACCCCCTCATGCAGGTGGTTGCTAAAAGGCATGGACGGCTCCTGATTCAGTGGACCCCACTCCCAGGAGACCCTCCAAATTCATCACAGCTCCAGCAGACAAGGAATTTTTATCAAAAGGAGTCTCTGTGGATGCTATGGTGGTAGCTGCCGCCACAAAGAAGGAACTGGCTGATCCTTCAGTGCCTGTCCATCCACCTAACAAGAGATCTAGGTTCATGGATAGGTAGGGAAGCGGATGTTCTCCTCAGCGACATTTACTATGCGTCGCTGAATTACCTGTGCCATTTCACTCGTCTTCAAAGGGACTTGATCAAAGAAGCGAGTGAAATGCTAAGGACCCTACAACTGCGGGTTTCAAGAAAAAATGAACACGCAGCTGGCTATCCTTAATTCTATTTCCAACTCCTCCATGCGCCTCCTCTCTTATGCGGCCGATGGAGCGAGCAGAGCCGCAGGAACAGGGGTAGCCTTACGTAGGCACGCCTGGATGCGGCTATGCAATTTTATGGAACCTTTCAAGACGTCTTTCACAAACTCCCTTTGATGGATCATCCCTTTTGGTCCACAAGTGAAAGAAACCCTGACTAGGTGCGAGACAGATGGCAAGACCCTTTCTGCCGTCGGAGTCCGTTTTTCCACTCCTTCTAGGCCTTACCCCAAAGGACAGAAGGGGGGAAAGATGTGGTTCCGTAAACAATCTCAAGGGACTTCGCCTGACGACAGAGTCGGTTCCCGCCAGAGGCAGAGGGGGAACAACAATGGTAGACGCCGCCTAGAGGCAGAGGGGGTCCGCAGAACCAGGGCAATCGAGAAACGCCTTCCGATAAGCCCTTTCAGCATCCCTGAGGTGTTGCCCGACTGCCCTTCTTCGGAGGCAGTCGGGGGAAGATTGTCACTGTACCCAGAAGCCTGGCTATCCTTGACACAAGACAAATGGGTACAGTCCATCTTTTCGAAGGTTATTCTATCCCCTTTCTTCGTTTTCCAAGTCAGTCAAAAAAATCCCTTCCAGAGGTTCCACCCGCTCAAAGGGATATAGCAGCTTTGGAAATTTCAAAACTGCTTGCAAAAAGAGCTATTCAGCCAGTGCCAGCAGACCAACTAGGATCCGGAATCTACTCAAGGTTCTTTTTAGTTCCAAAGAAAACAGGGGACTGGAGACCAATTTTGGATCTCAGCATCTTGAACAGATTGGTCAAGAAAACAAGATTTCGGATGGTCACGCTGCAATCCATTCTTCCCCTGTTGGGAAAAGGAAACTGGATGTGCTCTATAGACCTTCAGGACGCGTACTATCACATAAAAATGAACAGGCTCCAGAAGATTCCTCCGCTTCAGGCTGGGAACCAGTCACTTTCAATTCAGGGCCCTGCCCTTTGGTCTCACCCACTGCCCCCGGTGTTTACCAAATGCATGGCAGTGGTAGCTTCTCACCTGAGACGACAAGGATTCCAGGTGTTTCCATATTTGGACGACTGGCTCCTCACAGCTCCCACCAAGCATCTCCTTTTGATGGCCAGAGATTACACTTTTCGTCTGTCAAGAACTGGGTATCTCAATAAATTGCGAAAAGTCTGTTTTGTCGCCTTGTCGTACTATTACCTACATAGGCAAATTTAGATACTGTAAACATGTCTGCAACACTAACGAACCAAAGGATATCAGACATTCAAAAATTGGTGTCTCTTCTTCTCAACAACAACAGAGCCAAGGCCAGGTTAGTTCTAATGGTGTTGGGAATCATGGCAGCGGCCATACCTCTCCTCCCATTGGCCAGATACCACATGCGGATCCTTCAGTGGATGCTTTTTCTCAATGGTCATACCAGGAACTTCCAATGTCTCACACCATTATGATCACGCAGGCGTGCAAAAAGCATCTCATGTGGTGGATGTCTTCCCCCCAGCTCCTGTTGGGGAGACCATTTGTTCCACCTCCTCCGGTTGCTACTCTGACAACGGATGCCTCCCTGATCGGGTGGGGGGGGCATTATCAGGGCAGGACAGTCCAGGGCACATGGCAACCAAACGAATGCCACTTGCACATAAATGTTCTGGAGATGAGAGCAGTGCTTTTAGCGTTGCAAGCCCTTCAAGACTCTCTTCCCTTGGGAACGATTGCAATCCAGACAGACAATATGTCTGTAGTGTGGTACATCAACAAACAAGGCGGAACCAGATCATACCCCCTGTGTCGAGAAGCACTCAGACTGTGGCAATGGGCGATTTCTTCTCAGCGTTTTCTGATAGCAACGCACATCCCCGGGAAGTTCAATCACATTGCGGACAAGTTGAGCAGAGCTATACTCATGCCTCACGAGTGGTCTCTGAAAGACTCTGTAGTGAGAGAGATATTTCTCAAGTGGGGTCAGCCTTGCTGCGATCTTTTGCTACTCCCCAAAACAGCAAGTGCAGAGAGTACTTCACTCTATTCCCTTTACCAGGCCAACCCAGCAGGGACGCTAGTCCAAGTTTGGCCCCGGGGACTTCTGTATGCATTTCCTCCTTTCCCACTGATCTCTCAAGTAATACAGAAAGCTATCGCTCAGAAGGCCTCATTGATCCTCATTGCTCCTTACTGGCCTCGACAAGTGTGGTTCCCCTTTCTACTTCAATTTCTTTTGAAGCGACCGTGGAATCTGGACCTAGTTCCAGATCTTTTGATCCACCAGTCGGGTCAGTTTCATCGCCCTCCCTCTCTGAACCTCACTGCTTGGTTCCTCCACTTCCAACCGTAGCCAGGCTTCCTCAATTATCTCACTCTGTTAGAGATATTTTGATAGCTTCCCATAAATCTTCCACTCGAAAGATTTATTTGAGTAAGTGGAAACGCTTTTCTTTTTGGGCACAAGGAAAGGACATAGATCCTTTCACCGCTTCCATCCAACTAGTCCTTGATTTTCTAGCTGAACTCTTCCATGCAGGTTCATCTCCATCTACTCTTAAGGTTCAATTGGCAGCTATTTCTAATTTCCATGTGGGTATTTCTGAATCTGCCCTAATGTCCCACAAACTCTGCAAAGCCTTTTTGAAAGGAGTTTTTCTTCTCAGACCTCCTGTAAGAAATCCTCCTTCTCCTTGGGACCTAAATTTAGTTCTTGCTTCTTTGATTCTTTCCCCTTCGAACCTGCAGCTTCATGTTCCTTAAAGTTATTATCATGGAAAACTCTCTTTCTGGTGGCTATCACATCAGCTAGAAGAATTTCAGAACTTCAAGCACTCAGTTGTCGTTCTCCTTACCTTGTGTTTCATAAGGACAGAGTTTCCCTACGAACTAACCCGTCCTTTTTGCCTAAGGTGGTTTCAACATCAAATCTAAACCAATGCATTGACCTCCCTGTCTTTTTCCCGGAGTATTCAAATAGGTCTGAACAAAAATTACACTACCTGGATGTTCATCGTCAATTAAGGTACTACTTGGACAGGACGAGACTATTCAGAAAATCTGATCAGCTGTTTGTCTCCTATGCGGAAAGCAGAAAGGGACTTCCAGTTTCAAAGGTATCTTTATCCAGATGGCTAACATCTCTGATTACCCTTGTTTATGAGATTAGACACCAAAAACTGCCTAATAAACCTAAAGCCCATTCCACCAGAGCTTTGGCTACTTCTCTAGCTTTCCAAGACAGACTGCCTATTGACACCATTTGTGCAGCGGCTACTTGGGCTA
Organism: Protopterus annectens; assembly: GCF_019279795.1. Lineage (NCBI taxonomy): Eukaryota > Metazoa > Chordata > Ceratodontiformes > Protopteridae > Protopterus > Protopterus annectens. The sequence goes on from NC_056725.1 coordinate 1,707,899,108, forward strand.
CTCCTCACACTTTTATTTCCCATTATAAGTTGGATTTAGCTTCTAGGCATAGAGCTAATTTTGGTTCCACTGTTCTCAGGAGTCTGTTCCGTTAGGCCACCCGGGACAAGGTGCTAGGGACGCGGTCCCATCCAGCAAGAATGAAGGCGAGATAGACAACTTAACATATAGAAGTTATGTTCTTACCATAACGTTCCATGTTAGTTGTCTTCTTCTCGCCTTCTTCTTGCGTCCCACCCTCCTTCCCCCTGGCCTGGACAGACCTAGAGGAGTTGTGATCGTGACCTCTCTTTCTACCACCTCTTTCTTAGCCATATGCTATTATGCATATTTCTTGTTTCAGGATGTAGGTCACCCTTCTTCTACCTGTTGTTAGAGGTGGACTATGTTATAGTTATTCTGTTTTATACTGTTACTATCATAAGCTGGGGTTAGCTTACAAACGAGATCTGAGGTAACTCTCGCCTAGCATTGTGGGATATAAGGGGAGCCTCGAGCCGGTGGAACCAACTCTCGAGCTTTAGAGTGGCCGAGTCGGAGCCGAGGTCGGCTCCGAACCCATCCAGCAAGAAGAAGGCGAGAAGAAGACAACTAACATGGAACGTTATGGTAAGAACATAACTTCTATTTTCCTTTCATCTAACTGTCTCGCCAGAGGAATTGTACCTAAGCTTTAGAAAACTGGTGAGATTTCATGAAACTCTCAAACCAGCTGTACTGGCAAGCATCGTCATGTCAGTGGCACATTGGTGTGGAGCTACATGTACCTTATCTGTGAAAACCATTAGGGCTGAGTACACACTTGTGCCATGTAATGACTTTACACGGCGCATCTTTTGTCACCAAGCTGTAGCGTGGGGAGCATATTGTTTAACCATGTCTGTCCACAGCTGATAACCCTTGCATGCAACTAAGGCTGCCATTAGCTCACAAGGGCATGTCCAGGCAGCCACTGATGGCTGGGAAAAGTCTTGTGTGCCACTAAGGTTAAATGTTAATTTAGTTAGGTAGGACTACTATTCAGTCCTTTGAGGACCTGTAGCTTCAAGCGCAGCCTTCTGCTGCTCCACCAGGGACTTGTTTATAAATCTCAATTAATTTTAACAGTTACTCTGTCCCTAAAAGGAGTATGGTGTATTTTTATCAGTAAATGCATACCTGTTTGTTATCCCACCATGTGAAATGTACTTCAGTTTTTTATGTACACGCAACAAATAAATAATTAAGTTAGACTTTAATATTCCAGAATATGGTGGTGGCTTTAGAGAATGTTTCACCTGCAATATTTACCATTGCCAATACTGTTTTTTGTAACTTTGACATGAGTAAGGTCAGAGAAAATGTCTTTCTCAGTTGAATGCTTTGAATCTGTTTCACATAATCTTAATTGGATTACCAGTTTTGGAATTCATCTGTCAACCAGCAGCTTTTATCAAGACTGCATTATCAAACAGTAGTTTTAGAATTAAGTGTATCTTTAACACTTAGTTTTGGGATTCTGAGATATAGATATCTTTGAGTCTCTTGAATATGTATTTGAGTCTCTTCTGTCAGTACATTTTTACACTGGATCTTCAAACTTCCAAGTCATCCTTTGTAGTTGTGGTCTGTATTCTTTACAGAAGTGTAGGTAGAAATTTCTAGTGTGCACCTTAAAGGTGGTCTCTGCTACGATGGCAGCTGCCTTGAATAAGACTTCAGTCTGCATATCTTATCAATCCTTCTGCTGAACAAATAGGCACATGCTTTGGACAGCCGTGAAAGGCGAGTTTATTCGTCCTCCATGTTTATGGTGAAGGCAATAAGCCATGTGTGTCATAGGTTGAGATTCCAAAGTCACTTTGCCAGGAAGCTTCTGGTACTCTGGATAGGTTTTCCGACTGAGACCAGAAGTTGTTATAGTCCCATATGTTAGCCATGAGCTGTACCTCCAGTCTTCCCATGTGCTTGCCCCATAATATTGTGAGTGGCTCAGTGATGGCAGACAGTAGAACAGCAATTGTTTAGTACCATGACTGGCTCTGCCTCATCAACTTTGCTGACAACTTCAAAGTCCGTTTCGTAAATGCATCCTTTGATGGAACCTTGTTATTCAGGCAGACAGCAAGCCAAGTTACAGAAATAGGAGGGATAAACACTCGCTATTATTGGGGGTCAAGTTCCAAATATAACAGTGCATATTTACTACAGTGTAGCAGAGTCCATGTAAGCTATATTTTCACTGTGGCCAACAGTATTTTGACAACATGGGAAAGGCTGCAGAGGTTATGGCAACTTTCAGGATGCATGTCAACCAAAAGGTTGTCAGAAGTGTCAAAATAATTCATAGGCTCAGAGGTAAGTACTAGGCTAGCTGTCCTTTTTGAACCGTTTTAAGTCTAGACTGTTTTCCTTGTTGAGAATCAAACACTGTACCTCTTGTTTGTGAAGTATACACCTTAGCCATTATGGCAACCCCCAACATGCAGTTTGACTAGTACCCTGCAGGCTGCTCCTTGCTTGACTTTTCCACTGTAGAGGCATTTGGGAGTCATGTCCTCCTCCACTTGTCCTGTTGATTGCCTTCATATAGACTCCAAGGACAGTCTGACTGTTTCATTCCTTAGGGACAATTGTGAACACCACCAAGCCCCAGAAGATGCCTATGCAGACCATTGCATGTATTGGATGTGGTGTGGAGTGTCTAAGTTGTTGAGCATCTTTTCTTCAGAAAGAGTTTTCTACATTCTCTCGGGTGTATATCTGTTCATGAAGCTGTTTGTTACAGGACACTAGGGCTTATGGCAGTCTCCACTTATTTGGTGCTCCCTCAGAGTACAATGGAACCAGTTGTTAAACCCCGAACTTTCCAATCAGAATTTCCAGGGAGTGCAAGGATCACATCTAGTGGTGGGTCCGTGTTTCCAACCTTTCAAAATCCCCAGCTTATCTGTGACAGCTTACATGATGCCTGTGCTCTGTGGTAGAGGGGTATTTTTAGGAGTATGTAGTCCAGGTGACATGGCACAGATTGAGGGGTTCTGCACATACGTGTGTTGGAAATGAGGGCAGTCCTTTTTACCTTGCAAGCTTTTCAAGTCTGTCTTGTCCAAGGTGCTAGTCCTATCCACACCGACAAACATGGCTGTGGCATGGTTTTTAACCAAGAAGGGGAGCCCATTTCAAACCCTTTATGATGGCAGGCTGTAAGAATTTGGGAATGGGCTTTTGCAGTAAATTACCATCTTGTCTCCAGTCACATCCAAGGAGAAGCCAACTCTTTTTGGTGGGCAGACTCAATAGTTGCCTCCCGATGCCCCTTGAGTGGCTGTCAGGTCGACATTAGACTGGAAACTATTGATTTGCATTCCTAACCAGTACCAAAATGCTGCAATCTCTACTCTCTCTCCTATCTCTTCCTTGGGAGGGTGCCCCAGAAACAGTACCATGTGTCCTGCCCCCCCCCCATTTCCCGTTATACCCAACTTCCCAGGTTTATGGAGAATGTCAAGCTGTGCAAGGCCAAAGACATTCTGACACTTCTGTTGTAGTCCCAGCACGTGTGGTTTCCCCTGCAATAGTCTCACATTCTGGGCAGCCTTGTCCCAAAAGCTTTGTATAATAAATTATTCTGGCCTTTAGAGTCCGGTATTTTTTGTTTTCGTGCTTTTACTTGCGCAGTTTGTTTACTTGATTCCTGTGAACCAGTGGTTTGTGATCTGTTGCAAGCCAACCAGGAGACTGTGCCTTCTGTCTGGCAAACCTCACCTAGACCTTTAGCTCTCTTTGCCTAACTGAATATTTTGTCCATTTTCTGTTAATGGACAGAGACTTTTCTTTTCAAAAAAGGGTAGTCCAAAATTTTCACCTCCGCTCAGAGAGAGACAAAATACCAGGAAGACCTACAAAAGCAAATGAGCTTATTTTTCTATCTGGAATGTTATGTGAGACATAGCTCCTTCCACTGATCCAGTTCCCTCTGTTTTTACAGTATTTACCACAAATATTTGATTCTGGTTTTAGCTATTGTACAGTTAAAATGCCTTTTTTTTTCCCTCCTGTATTTAGTTTACCCCAGGGAACCAAGCCAAGCCATTTTATTATTTCTAATGTCATTAAAAGTGTGGAAGTTGTTTCAAAAAGGCATTTTTCTTCTGTATTCATAAGTCTGATATCACCCCTCTCCCTCCTAGTTTTTTTTTTCTTGAAAATCTGAATTGGCAAGTCACCATGCAGACCAGTTGCCACTACAACTTTCCATTTTTTTTTCTGGAAAATTAGCTAAGAAGACATTTGCACTGTAACCCTTGTCTGTTTGTCTTCCATGCATGGTTTTCCATAAACTGTATTCATGAGACCAAACCCTTCCTTTTTGCCTAAGGTTGCAACAGAGACTAATTTCATTCTGACTGTCGGTGTTATCTAACTGATGATAATGTCCATTGCACTGTATGGATGTTCGCAGGCAACTTGGAATTTAATGCTGGCAAAACAAAGGCAGTCCAAGAAAGATACTCCACTCTTTGTGCCAACACTATGTAAATATTTATAGAATATCATGAAATTTTACTTTGGTAAATATAAAACTGAGCCAACAGTCTTCTGTCAGGGCCATGGTCCTTTCACGGATATTCCTTAAAAAAATATGTTTTTGTGTGACATTCGTGCAGTGGTTATGTGGCCATCAGTGGGTACTTTTGCAACACACTATTACCTGGATATGATCTTGAGAATTAAAGTTTCCTTCGGTGCCATTATAATTCAGAGCATTCTTTCATGAGAACCCATGCAAGATATTTAGATTGGGGCTCAGTCCTGCTGGTAAACGAGTATGGAAACTGTAATTGCAGGTGTGAAAGTTAAACATTTATCATTCATTTATAGATCTGTATTGATAGTTCCATCTTTATTGCAGTTGCCACCTCTCTTCTCCAACCTTGGCCTTAGTAGGTTGACCAGTGTCTCTTCAGGATGATGGTTTTGTTGTAATATAGTTTTGTAAGTTGTGGTTATTTGTATTCTGCTTCTGCCTGAGATGGACTGCAAAGATATGGATAAGAGTCTTGTGGAGTACCATATTATAAGTAAAAGGGGAGGGTCCAGGTGGGCTGCAAAGTTTTTGTTGCTGGACTGACCTAGTCCTGCTGGGAATGAAAATGGAACTACCAGTCCAGGTCTAGCATTGCAGCAAGTAAACCACTTTCATATAATGTTGTGATTTCCACTAAATAACATTTTACTGTACGTTTGTCTTAAAAGATGCATGCTCATTATTGTAGAAATGTCGTATAACACATTGGCAATGTCCTGAGTGGATATATTTGGGTCACTGGGGACAGTACCCCGTTCTGCATTCTATTGTTATAATTGTGTTGTTCGTTGCATCATAGTTTCCAATGTGTGGCATATTCTGAGACACATGGCCACAGTGCCTCACAGTTGCAATTCTTTCAGCATGCCTGTTCAAAGCTCGTGTCAAGGTTATTCAAATTGAACTTATTATTTTTCAGGGCCTCTGCTTTTTGAGCCTGGGGTTGATGAACATATCACTGCGGTAAAGGAGTTAGCCCAGTTTCTTGTGTGCTGCAGACATGTCCTTTCACACATGCAAGATGACCTTTTTCCATAATTCCAGAAGATATTGTGGTCTGACATGCAGCCGCAACGCAACAACCCATATCTTGAAAGTGTACACCCAGACTATTGGTTGGGTCATTCATATCAATGCCTAGGTTCTCAGTTGTCCTAGAGAGGCATAAAGGTCTCTCTTTTTTTTTTCAGAGGCCCATTCAACATTCTTGACTCCTAAGCCAGCCCCCTTCTGGACGTGGAGGATGTTGAGGAAGAGTCTTGGCAATTCTACACCACTGAGTGAGTAAAGTAGTCAGTAGGTCAAGATTGCAGCTTGACCTTTTCTGTCCTTTCACCCCATGTTAACTTACTGATGACTCCTTTTTTATATATATATATATATATATATATATGTGTATATATATATATATATATATATATATATATATATATATATATATATATATATATATATATATATATATATATATATATATATATATATATATATATATATTTATATTAAAAAAAAAAAAAGATTGGTATCTCTCAGAAGGTATGAAATCTCCTAAAAATGTAATAATTATTGTGCATGACCCTAGATATTTGCAGGGGAACCTTACTTCCAGGTCCACACCCTAGTAAGACTTCTGTCACAAGCAAAGATATAGGATGATTTTTTTGGATTGTACTGATGTGTCCTTTGTGCCAAGATGGGGAGGAGAGATTAAAGGATGTTCTTCATGTTTCACTGTTGCAGTCATCACTCTTGGGTTATCTGCCTGCAGGTAGTCCTCAGTCGGCCTGAATACCAGAGACTTAGTATTTCTATGTCGGATGCTGTCGCTCCAGGACTGACGTCAGGTCATCTGGGGTATAAAAACAGGCATTAGACGCCATTACATCAGTCTTTCTTGCCGAGGAGCCTGAAGCAGAAGCAGTTTGCAAGTGCTGGTTGGCTGCTACCTGAATTTTCGTTTATGAATTGAATAATCCCAAAGTCTTCTAATGCTAAGTACCCCACTGGGGATTCTTTTTTTCTTGCTCTAACCGATGTCAGAAAAAGTTAACAATTGTCTTGTCTTGCCTGTGGAAAGCAAATACCTTACAGAGATTTTCATTCTTACTGCATCACCTGTTTAGGGCCAGACCACGACGTACCTTGCTGTCGGTTTTGTGCCTTGTTTAATGCCTGAACCATTCATCGTTGGGCTCTCTTTGTCGCTAAATTCTTTTGCTCTCGATCTCTGCATTCTGAAATGGCTTTGGTAAGCCATCCGACTACCGATATTCTAAAGAAACTTAAGGATAACGACAGACACAGACCACATAGGTCCAAAGCTGCTGACGACGCTTCCGTTAAGCTAGTCCACCGGTACTCAATGAAGCGCTTTTGCAGCCCCTGATGCCCGCTTCAGTGGATTCGCAGGCCTCTACTGTGACCCATTCAGAGTCCGGTATGCCACGAGTCTCTTCTTCGACTATGGAGCCTGTGGATGTCTATATCTTGGATGGGTCCGGAGCCACTATGCAGGCACCGGCTTCTGAGGCAGTTCTGCGGTCAACCAATGTTCGACTCAAACCAACAACACCACAGTTATGTGGTACATCAACAAGCAGGGGAAAACCCACTCCTACACACTCTGCAGGTTAGCCATAGCCGTATGGCACATGGCTTGGCTTTGGACATGTAAGTCCATCTGCAAGCTCAATTCTTGCCAGGCAAACAAAACTTACTGGCAGACTTGGATAAAGGGAGGCTTCTTTGTTCACCAGTGGCAGTGGGGAGCTTAGAGTAGCCTATCTATCCCTGGAGGAGTGTTCCCAGCACAAAAATCTGGTAGTCTATTGGCCGTTTTGGGCCAATTTCTAGCTCTTTCAAGTCCCCCTGTATAAAACCCGCTTTGGCGTGTCTTTTGCGCTTGTTACTACTCAGCCAAACTCCTTGTGGTCCTGCAGAGTGGTGCTAGCAGCAGAGAGACTAAAAGAGCGACTGCTAACCTGATAAAAAAGTGTTTTTTTTTTTTTCCTGCTGCTACCTGGACGACTGTCCGATCTAGCTAAACTGCAAGTATTTCTGCTTCTTGAACGGTTTTAAACTGTTTAAAGTTGTTTTTGCACCTGCACTTTTAAAGTTTGTCCTTTTTGTTGCATTTGTCTGTTGAGGCTACACACTCAAGTGCGCCAGCCTGTGTTACATATTTATTGCATTTTCCTGCTGTTTGTTGCAAAAAAGAAAAAAAAACAAAAAAATGATCCTTGTTTCCCGTCTTTCCTGACATAGAGTAGTCCAAATACAGGCTTTGCTGTATTCTGGACTTTTGGAAAGTTCCTGTGTTACCCATTTCCTTTCTTGGATAAAGGGAGGCTTCTTTGTTCACCAGTGGCAGTGGGGAGCTTAGAGCAGCCTATCTATCCCTGGAGGAATGTTCCCAGCACAAGAATCTGATAGTCTATTGGCCGTTTTGGGCCAATTTCTAGCTCTTTCAAGTCCCCGTGTATAAAACCCGCTTTGGCGTGGCTTTGTGCGATTTTGCCCATAGCACAGCATCGGGCAGCTCCGCTTAATTGGGTTTAAACCATTCTCGGCTCCACAAAGTCTGCTCTTCACTTTTTCCCTTAGAATTGATCTAGTTCTCCTAATAAACACCCTATTCCTACTCTAAAGCCTGGCACTTGCTCACTAAAGCAATTATATAAGTTAGCACTCAAAAATTAAAAGCACTACACCCTCACAAACTCCCCTTGAGTACCTTGTTTCCCATTGGCCCTTTTTTTAATTATAAAGGAATTCCCAATACTATTCTAGCATGTCCAAAGGTCAGTTGTCAATCTCCTCTCCGGTCCAGCTGGTGAATCTGGGAATGTTGAGGCAATGTTACAACTGCCTCATGTACACAGACAACCCTCTCCTCCTCCCAACAAATTCCAACACATGTGAGAGATGCAACCATATAGCCAAACTGGAGGCTAAGCTCTCTCAACTCAGTACTGGCATAACCAGTCAGGAGGAGAAGGAAACCACACTCACTACAATTCTAGTCTCGCACAGACCTACCACGACAGCAAACCAAACACATAAACACACAAAAACATACTCGGAGGCTCTAAATAAAAATCTGCCTAAGCAGCAGAGACCTCCAAAGCAGACACCCAAGCAAACGCTACCCCAAAACAAAACACGTGCAACACATAGCTCACAAAGCCAGTGTGCCGAACAGTCACAGCCCTTAAGGCTAAACAACACACCTGATACACTTGTAATAGGTGACTCAGTCGTCAGGCACACTGACGTCCCGCTCACCAGGCTGAACAAGGAGAAGGTCACGGTGAGCTGCCTGTCGGGCGCTAGGATCCGCCACATAACACACGCACTCAGGTCACTCCAAGGCAAGTACAAATATGACTCCGTCATTGTCCATGCTGGTGTGAATGACCTGAGACGTACCTCCCTGGACTACATGAAAAGAGACATAGAGGAGCTCTCTGAGCATGTAGCCCAGGCTGGTATGGCCCTGACCTTGAGTAGCATCTTACCCTCACCAAGAATGATGCCATAGTATGAAGACAAGATGATCAATTTCAACAATTGGCTTAAGTATTGGTGTCATTCAAAGGGGATCCAATGCCTGTCAGCCTGGGATGACATGCTCGACAAGCCACGATGCTTAGCTAGGGACGGCTTGCACCTGTCACCCCTGGGCTTTCGGATATTGGCAAAGGCTCTTGCTACCCCCATAGTGCCTTTTTTAGGCAAGGCTCAAAAGACAAACCCACCTCCATAGGTATCACAAGGGATAAGAAACTAAGAGTAATGCTACTCAACGCCAGAAGTCTAAACCTCAAGATGCACGCACTCAAAACTCTCCTTAGCATGGAGAACATCGATATCTGTGCAGTAACAGAAACCTGGTTCAAGGCTCCCGAGAGCACCCCAGCATTACCAGGTTATACCTCATACCATGCTTTTCGGCCCCAAAACTTGGACCGAACCACAAAAGCAGGGGGAGTATCAATATTCATCAAAGATACCCACACCTCCAGGTTGGTGGCACAGCATGAAGCATCAGAGACTATCCATGTGCAACTAACAGTGGGTAAAACTGCCTTCCAGTTTATAGCCTGCTACAGACCACCCTCCCAAACCCAGGAACCCCACTCTGCCTTCCTGAGAACACTGGAAAATATGAAGGTCTCTACAAACACCATTATATTGGGCGACTTCAACTACCCAAACATAGACTGGGAGCATTACTCTTGCTCCAACACCCTAGCCCAAAGGTTCCTAGAATTTATAAACTCAAATGCTACGGAACAACTTGTTACCACTCCCACAAGAGGGGAAAACGTACTGGACCTGATCATCACCAACATGGGGGCTCTGTGCACCAGACCAGAAGTGTATCCCTCACTGGTAAGATCAGACCATAAACTAATCTCACTGGATATTCCCATCCCGACCCCACCACCTGCCCAGAAAACCACAGTGAAAAACTTCTCTAAAGCAAATTTCACACACCTCAAAACTGAGGTGGAATCCTTCAAAGCCCCCGGGCCTGTGGAAAATACAGCCCAGACTGCAGAATCCTTTATAAACGCATTCTATGAACACCTTTAGGAATGCATGGATCATGCAATCCCAAATAAAACCAAGACCCAATCCTCCAAAGGCAGGCGTCCTGTCTGGTGGACCCCAGCCATAAACAAACTATACAATAGAAGGAGGAAGCTACTACATGATAGAGCAAAATACCAAAAAGGGAAGGCATCTCTGATCAGTACTAGCAAAAAACTACGGGCACACATAAAATTGTCTAAGGCCAGCTTCGAGAGAAAAATTGCAAAGGACACTAAGGATAAATCACAAGGCTTTCTTTAGTTATATTAGGAACCTGGGTGGGAATTCCCAGATATGCTCAGAATTATCCAAAATGACAAAAAATACACCGAACCCACAGACATTGCCAACATCCTAGCTGACAGGTTCAGCGCAAACTCCCCCCCCCCCACCGAAAGGGCAAATATCTATCCCAGCAGAGTGCTGCCCCCCTGACATCTCAGATGCTCGGGTAAGAGCCGTCCTCTCCAAAGCAAAAAACACAGCATCAATGGGACCAGACTGTGTCCCGGGCTGCATCCTACATGAACTCCAAGAAGAGCTAAACCCAAACATAAAACTACTGTTCAATCTCAGCCTTACTACAGGATATATACCCAAAGAGTGGTGTACAGCAACAGTGGTTCCTCTCCACAAAGGTGGTGCCTCAACGGATCCTGGAAACTATCGCCCCATAAGCCTGACTAGCTTGTCCTGCAATGCTATGGAAAGGATTATCATGGACCTCATAAATAAAGATATTGGGGACCTACAGACACTGGATCCTACCCAGTTCGGCTTTAAGGGCAGATCCTACCTTTTAAACCTGGTCGATTTCTTTGAAACAGTCACCAAGGCCATTGATGAGGGGAAGGTGGTCCACACAGCCTACCTGGACCTCGCAAAAGCCTTCGATACAGTACCCCACTCGGGCATTATAGATAAGCTCACCAGCTTAAATATAAACCCCTATGTCACTAGATGGGTTGCAAACTGGCTCAAGGACAGAACCCATGTGGGTAGAATTGCTGAGCCATGTCAGACTCCAAACCAGTTACAAGTGGCGTCCCACAAGGCTCAGTCCTGGGACCTCTCTTGTTCGGTATATATTTCTCAGAGGTACAGGCCAACAGGGAGGGACTGTGGCTGACCAAGTTCGCAGATGACTGCAAATTAGGCGCCATAATCGACTTTCCAGCCGACACAGGCATCCTACAAAAGGGCCTCATAGAAGCAGACAACTGATGCCAGAGCCATGGTCTCAAACTAAACGCCTAAAAGTGTATAGTCATCCCCTTTGGCAAAAACAAAGTGCCCACAAATTACCACATAGGTGGTAATCCATTAAGTACGGAAGAAGTAATTAGGGACCTGGGGACCCAAGTTGATAGCATTCTCTCATTTGAAAACCACGTGGCCAAAGTGGCTAGAAAAGCATTTTATATAGCCCACCTAATCATGAAGGGATTCACATCTAGATCAGGGGAGGTCATCGTGCCTCTTTACTCATCCCTCATCAGGCCCATAATTGAGTACAATGCCCCTTTTGGGATGTACCTTACCAGACACCTGCACCAACTGGAAAGACCCCAAAAGTACCTCACCAAGAGGATCAAAGGGCTCAAACAGATGCCGTATGCATCCAGCTCTACTCAGTGGCGTACCGCCTGCTCAGAGGCGATCTGTGCCTGACGTATAAAGCCATGTCCAACCCGGAATTAATGGACATGCTGCACCTCAGAAAATCCAAATCCCATCGAGCTACGCGGTTGAGAGACTTGAACCTCAGCACAGAAATAAATGGGACATGCTGGAGGGACAGATTCATAACCCAGAGGCTCTCTTCACTCTGGAATAAAATCCCAGTCCAGGTTAGGCAGAGTCCCTCATTGACTCTCTTCAAGAGGAATCTTGATGAGTGGATGGGAGATCGTAGGTTTACCCCGGGTATCACTTCTGTGTCACTGTTAGACAGAGGCACAGTATACTAACCTCGAAAAAGGGCATAGCAAAATTAATTTAAAATGGGTGGCGAAAGCCAAACACACTCTGGCTAGGCTTATAAACGCCTTAGGGCAGATAGCCTAGTATGAACCTATGAACGGCTTAAGCAGAAATCTCTTAGACCCACACAAGTGGCAACTGGAGCCCAGCACATTCAACCTTCTGATTCAGAAATGGGGGACCCCAGAGGTGGATCTGTTTGCCTCCCCCTACAACCACCAGCTCAGCAAATTCTGTACCAGGAATCCTCACAGCAGGGCCTGGAAAGTGGATGCCATATCTTTTCAGTAGGAAAATCTCTCAATCTATGCCTTTTCCCCCCTGCCCCTTCTCTTAAGAGTATTACTCAAGGTAAGACAGGACAGACCATGGACAATTCTGATTGCCCCGGACTGGCCATGCCTGCACTGGTGCTCACTTTTGCGCAGCCTATTACTGGTGCCACCCTGGCACCTACACCAGAACCCAATCCTGCTCTCAGCAGGAGGGACAGATTTTGCATCCACAACTGCAAACCCTAAATCTTGCAGCCTGGATTATTCTTTGAATTCTTCCACAGCAACCCTAAGCAAGCAGGTGCTGGACGTCGTTCTTGAAGCCAGAAGACCCAGTACAAGAAAATCCTATGCTGATAAGTGGAAAAGGAGGTTCTGTTCCTGGATTCTATCTAAAGGAGAGGACACAACTCTGCCCTCCCTGCCTGTAATCCTGGATTACTTAGCAGATCTATTCCACAAAGGCCTGTCCTTCTCCATTAAGATACATGCCTAAGCCATTTCGGCTCATTACAACACTGAGCCACCTCTCTTCTCGCACCCTCTTATCAAATAGTTCCTGAGAGGGGCGAACAACTTAAGGCCACCAAGGAGAGCACCCACCCCTGCTTGGGACCTTAACTTTGTACTGGAAAAGCTCACGCTTCCCCCCTTTGAACCTGCTGCATGAGCAGACTTAAAATTCCTCTCGGAAAACAGCCTTGCTCCTGGCCATCACTTCAGCTAGAAGAGTGTCTGAGCTACAAGCACTTCTGTCTGTGGAAGCCTTCATTATTTTCCATGCTGACAGGGTTTCCCTCAGGATTAACCCTTCTTTCATGCCTAAAGTGGTGTCCAGTGTGGCTCTCAATCAATCCATCCATTTTCCAACCTTCTTCCCTAATCCTCAAAATAAAGAGGAAAGGATCCTGCACTCCTTGGATGTGCACAGACAGCTCAGATTCTACCTTGATAGGACTAAGCCCTTCAGAAAATCTGACCGGTCACTAGTCAGCTTTGCAACAGGGGCAGAGGGCAAGGCCATTTCAAAACAAACACTTTCCAAATGGATAGCACACTGCATCCATGTCTGCTACAAGCACCATGGGAATCTAACCCCTCAGGGGGTCAAAACATATTCCACTAGGGCAACATCTACCTCTACAGCATTTCTCAGGGACATCCTGGAAGCTGCTACCTGGAGTTCAGTACACACCTTCACCTAGCATTACCATCTGCCTGTCTTTTCCAAATCCAGGGCAAGTTTTGCAACAGCAGTCCTGCAAGGCATACTAGCCAGCTGTAACTCTTCTTGACTGCCTCCACCTTTCTTCAGCTTTGGGAATCCACCCAAGTGTGATGACTGCAACAGTGAAACACGAAGAACATAGTACAGTTGCGTACACTTACCGTAAATGTAGAAGTTCGAGTGTATTTACTGTTGCAGTCCTAGTTTCCCTCCCTCCAGCCCCCTGATTTTTCTCTCTTTCTCTGCCTATTACTCACCCCTTTCAGAGGTATTGGTGTTGGTATTTACTTTTTACTGGTGGTGGTTTCTCTACCATAACTTAGCTCCCTATTTGGGGGGGGCTTCTGACATTTGGGGCAAGAAAAACTGATGTAATGGCGTCTGCCACCTGTTTTTATACCCCTGACGACCTGACGTCAGTCCTGGAGCGACAGCATCCGACGCAGAAATACTAAGTCTCTGGTATTTGGGCCGACTGAGGGCTACCTGCAGGCAGATAACCGCAACAGTGAATACACTCTAACATCTATATTTGTGGTAAGTGTGCACAACTTTACTTTTTTAAACCCCTAGTTAGGAGGTAGTTACTCTTTGCCTAGGTCCCTGTCATTCACTCTATCCTTGAATCTCGGGGTTTTTGACAAATACATGGCAGTGGTGATGGCAAGAAGACAAGCAATTTCCACCTACTTATCTTTATATCTGAATGACTGTCTCCTTGTCTCTGATTGTCAGAATCTTGTTGAGGTAAGGGATTCACTTCATCACCCATTTGCTTATTTGGAGATTGTAGTGAATCAGGTTATTTTGCAGCTTCTTTCTGCCCATTCTGTTCTGCTTCTAACTTGCCACTGGACACCTTATCCACGAAAGAATTTCTTCCACTTAAAAAAAAAAAAAAAATCAGGGTCATTCTGATTTCTTTTCTGAAGCTTCTAGAATTGGGATCAGATGCCTCAGAGGGTTCCTTCTGCAACTCGTAGTTTACATTACAGTGGTCCTTCTCATGATAACCTGTCCTTGTGAGAGTTTTACAGTAGACCCCCATGTTACATTGGGATCAGGGTCTTAGAGCCTACATCAAACTGTCAAAAATATTTCACTGTGTCATTTGCTTGTACATTCTGGTAGGACATCCTGTAAATTCACAACACTGGTGTCTCAGTTCATGTCAGATTCTTGCCTTCTGGACTGAGGAGCCTGTTATTCAGCACCACTCCATTTAAGGGTTTCTTAATGAACATAGAAGAATGCTGCATACATACATAAAGCTGTAAAGTTGAAGGCAGCTCCCACATTTCTTGTACAAAACTTTAACCCTTATGGGAGATAGAGGGGTAATTGTAAATAGGCAGCATAACAGTGGTATGGCACATCAGCAGGTGAAGTTGGGGTTTAGGGTCCTGCCAGCTCAGCAGGGAGACAACCCTCCTTCTGGGAATAGGCCAAATAGAATACCTTCTCATTGACAGAAGCCCATATTGTAGGCAAACTTGGCAGTACAGCATACAGGCTCAGCAGCAGGTTTTTCTTGTGAGTCATCCTTTAACAACAATTATACCATGACCCCCCCCAAAACGTGCACGCTGATTGGCCAGCGTGCACATTGTAAATCGAGTTATACTAATGGAAAAAGGTCCGGTCGCCCGGACTTTTTTCTATTAGTATAACTCTACTTTTAAAGCTGTCTCGCTATGTTAAATGGGTTTAACATAGCGAGACAGCTTTAAAATAAGCAACGGAGATCTCCGTTGCTTATTTTAAAGCTGTCTCGCTATGCTAAACCCATTTAACATAGCGAGACAGGTTTTAAAAAAAAGCAACGGAGAAAGCAAGATCTCCGTTGCCTTTTTTTCGCTATGTTAAATGGTTTTAACATCGCGATACAGTTTTAAAGTAAGCAACGGACATCTCCGTTGCTTATTTTAAAACTGTCTCGCTATGTTAAACCCATTTAACATAATGAAAACAGTAAAAAAAAAAAAGCAACAGAGATCTTGCTTTCTCCGTTGCTTTTGCCCACAGCTCTGATGTACTGCGCAGGCGCGCAGTACATCAGAACTGCCGCGGATGCCAGACATCTGCGGAAGGGCAGTAAACAGGCATTATACTATGCCATTATTTAAGAAAAGTAATAGTTTCTTTTCTTAAATAATGTCATGGTATAATAGCAATAACCCACTTCTGGGTGTGGGTAAATCCAGCATTACCCACACCCAGGCGTGGGTTATTGCTATAGTGCATCACGCTCTGTCCTGAAAGTGGAATGTTCAGTTTTGGATCTTGCTGTGGGACCCACCAGTGCACAGTACTAGAGAGTCTTCACTCTTTTCTATGCAAGGACTGTTCCTTATGTGACTAACCCTTCATAACCCGTTAATCCCACTGGACAGAAATATCCCCCTTTTCTAGGACGATCTGGGAGCATTGTCTGGTTAAGGAGCTGTGCTTTCATTTTGTTTTGATCTAAGGGTCTGCTTCCACTATTATCCTTTATTATTAAACTACTGAATGGGGCATCCAGGAATAAAACCTTTCTGATTCTGGTGTCATCAGTGTGGCTTCAGCAGTCTTTGTTCCTAGTAATGCACCAGAGATCTAGTCATCCTCGCATCCTAATGCCAGTGAAAAAAAATTCTTTTGTTTCACCCACTGAGTTAAGAATATTTGTTTCTCTGTAGACTCAGACTGATAACTCTCTCTCTGGAGATTGAGTTCCCTGCTCATTGTATGAGGCCGGTCACATCCTTAAGGCATCACTTAATTAGTCTGCTTAGAAAAGTTATGCAGATCAACGGAAGATGTTCTCTTACTTGTATTGGATGGGTGTTATCCTCACTAAATATTCCTGCTGCACTGAGTCTGGATTTTTTTCCCTCTTTCTGTCTAGTTAAGGGTGTGCAAAAGGGGGTGATGGCTGTTACATTTTCTTAAAGGGCGTCCTGTTCTAGCAACCTACAGAGTCCCTGCTTTTACTTGCAACTTTGTTAGAAACCCCCCCACAGCAGTTTCTTTGCTCGGGCTGCCTTAGGTTTTTGTATTGGAAGACCATATTTGTCTTGATAGTTATTTCCACTGACTGTATGGAACTTCTGAACTTGTTAGCATGTCATCCTTTTTGGTCCCTCACAGTGAGTGAGTTGCGGTTGCTGCTAATACATTGTTCTGAAAGTCATTACTGTGTGTAATCTGAACCAGTGCCTCTGTTTGCTTTTTTCTATATGGCTTTATTACAGCGAGGTGTTTTGAGTACTTTGGAAGGGCAGTCAGTTGTTTTTCTTTATAAAGGGTAAAAATGACAGGAGAGTCACTAGTCAGGCTCTTTCTAGATTGTTTATATGTTAAGCAGTTCTTTTGTTGAGAGAGGTGTAAAAAAAGTAGCTTTCTTCTATTGTTTCCTGAAGCTCATGTTCGGCAGTGTGATCTTAAACAAAATTTGTTCAGCTGCATCTTTGTTGCTGAAGTGTTACAAGTTTGTCAGTTTGTAGGCTGTTTCCTTTAGGTTTGCTGCCTTGAAGGTGTGGGAACCCTCCACCCATGGATTTTTTTTTTTATTTTGTTAAACTGAACACATCTACCACCCAGGTTCATCTCGCAGCCAATACACCCTGATGGCAAACGCAATTTGATGCGATGTTCTCACTGTAATGTTACATCTTTGAGATGCAAACACTGATTGCAGAACAGCTTCCATATCTCTTTCCTTCCTGTGGCTGTTCATAAAATGACATGCACTGTAGCTCCAGCCTGATCTTTTTCTTTGACAAACTTTTTTTTTCTTTGCCACAATGAGATGGGCTAGAACTGGCGAGCAGAGCCAGGCTTCACTTAACTTAGGGGCTGGGTATGGAGTGTTTGTACTTTCCACTGATCGACAACAACACCCTCTGCAAATGGAGTTATTATGCCTTGTATATAACACCCCCTTCATGCACGGTACAGTATAGCACAAGATGTGTCGTAGAAACTGGTTCTGGCCCCAGTTTCTGTGTGTATATATCCTCTCATCATCACAATCTCCACGAGAACAGAAGTAATGTTAGTCTGTGTGTGTGAATACTGTCCAGTCTGCTTTCTAACCAAGATATATAATTTTTTAAAGCATATTTTAAAACATTGATACCAGTTGGCGTTTCATAAAAGTTCCCCCACATCACATGCCCATGCATTAGCACATGAAGACAAAGTGGAAAACTGCTGAAATCCCATCATGAAATGCACTCCCTTCGCTCACAAATGTGACCTGTAATTTGGATGCTCCTCTGTAATGCATTCACATTTCTGTTGTAACTGATGTGTTGTAGGCAGATCTCTCAACTCTGTCCAGATTTTTTTTTACTCCAATTTGTAGTCATTTTCTCATTAAATTTATGGTTTTCTGGTAAGTCATTGTGAATTGAAGTCTCCAGATAATGACATACATTTGAGTTTCAGACTTCATACCATTCAGAAAATGGTTGTTAATGCAAAAACTGTTCTGTCAACTTTCTGTGTTTGTCTCTTTTAAGCCCCCCCCCCCCCACACACACACACACATTTTTGCTTTGTTCGTAGTTCATGTGCCAAAAGGCTGAAAGGTACGATAGTAGTAGCTATTATAGTTTGCTGTTTTTTTGGCTTCTTCGCCATTAAGTTGTGTTAAACTTTGATGTATTTGTGTTTGTGTCGCCTTCTCAAACGTTTGTTCTGAGCATTGCTAAGAACTGAACCTGGTATCTTTTACAAGATTGGTAGCAAGTACCCATTATAAATCTCTTGTAAAATGCAGTATTTATTTTTAATTCTTAATCTACAGGGTTGCAGGTCTCAAACTGTTTCAGTTGCATATTTTAACTTTCCTTGTTATAAGTAGCCTAATTTCATTGCATTTTACTCACAATACTTATGTAGAAGAGTATGCCACTGGTTAGTATAATAATTAAGGCAAAGATGAAACCAACAAACTGTTTCAGTATCTCTGATCAGTCTTCCTTCCATCCGTGACTGTCAGCTGAGTTATCACAAGCCTACACTGATATTACAGATAATAGACATATCCTGTTAGATATTCTCATGTGGAAGACTAACTTAGCTTTGCACATAGCAGCTATGCCAGAAATGCACATTTGTTTACATGAACAACATCATTTATGATGGAAGCAGTGTAGAATTTTTTTGCAACAGTATTTTATTTGAAGGAGGGGAGAGTGTTTTTCCTTGTGTATCTTTTGGGGTTCACAGAAATCTGGGAGTATTGGACAGGGTCAGAATTGTCTGGGTATTCTGCTTCACTGTGCTGGATATTCGAACCCCACAAGCTTGCATTTTAGGGACAGTGCTTTGGTGTGGGATGGAAATTGTAGGAAACTTATTCCTAATGACTGGAGTGGTCAGCTTATTTTTGCGTGGAGAATGGAAGGGCAGAAACCTTTACTTGTATCCATCAAAAGGATGAATAGGTTTTACTTGTACAGGAGCACATAAGCTGGTTTAGAGACAAATCAGTGATTGCATTTAATAGATATAAAAACAGATAGCAAAGGTTGCCTGTCCTTCCAGTGTCTTTGATCAGACTTTTACATAATACAGGAATAATGCTAGGCAAGTGATCACAGGTACCATAAAGTTGGTGTCACTCTTGTCAAGCACTTAATTGCAGCATATTAGTGTTCGGCAAAGCTGCTCCCTACATATTAGGCAGGGCCTTGCATGATAACCCTGACGTAAATGTGTATACTCATCCAGTCATAAAGACTAGCCTTAAAGGTAACAAAGTAGTACTTTGTTTAATCTGTAGTGGCAACCTATTCCATAGGCTGGGGATATGCTGTGTTGGGAACATATACCTCTTCAACTAGACTTGTTTATGTTTTTGTGTAGGTTTAGTTTTCTAGTGTGGGTGTTTGTAGAGGCACAGGTTTTATGAAGAATAAGTCAAAAAGGATTGGGTCTTTCATGGCTCAAAAAGCTAGACAACAGGTCTCCTTAGAGTAGCTGGAAGCCTAGCTAGGTTTTAGGGATAGTTGAAGGATTTAAGACTTTTTATTTTTTATCGTTAAAAATAAATCTTTGTTACCTTTCCAGCTGAACAATACACTTGGATTTGCACATATCAGAGGGGGAAGTGCATTCAGTGGTGGCTCTGATAAGAAAAGATAAAAAGGGTAGGATGACCTGTTTGGCACTTGAAGGTTGAAATGTGATGGTCAAATGGGAGAGACAGACCTGGTCCCCATAAGTATCCAGGTCTCCAAGGACCTCTGTCTGAAGAAGAGCACCATTTATAACATATGAGGCGGGAGCAGCTTTTTGCCAAACCCTACTATAGTAAACTCTTCATTAACAGGCACCCATGGGGATTGGTAGATGGTTGCGTGAGAGTTGCTGTTAAAAATAGGCCTGACTAATACTGTACCCTGTACTATTTGGTTTGACTTGTTCTCTGGGTGGGAGAGAGGGAATTTATTCCTGTCTTCCTTTTTAAAACTCGAGGAATGTAAGGTATGTTTCTGGGTGGGGGGAGCAGAAAGTGCAACACATGAAAATTGGCGTCTATATCACGTTATTGAAAGTTTACTGAATCGAATCAATATAGGTCGAACTTTATTGATCGATTAAGTAAAACATCGAATAACATAAAAAAAAAAAACTAAATGGCTTAGGCAGGGGGCAAGCCCCCCTGCAGCACCCATGTGGGGGGCTGTGCCCCCACACACCCCCTACTTAAATATACCAATTCCGAGACCGCACTACATTGAGGTACACGGAAATCTCTCCTTACTGAGATTTCAGTTTACTTGCACAGTGATGTCCTTCAAGGATGCATCTGCAGTCATAACATATGGGTTGTCCTGCCTCAGGCAGCCCTTCGGTCAGCTGGATTCCAAAGTCTGGGTGTGGCCTCGGCTGATGTCGCACTTAACCCGACGTCATAGCTCCTGGGGTATAAAGGCATCAGCCGACGCCATTTTCCTCAGTCTTTCTTGCCGCGCGGTGCCCGAAGCAGAAGCTGTTCGCAAGTGCCGGTCGGTCAGATCCAGAGATTTCAGCTACCGAAGACTTCTAAAAAAGCCAAGTACCCCGTTGGGGACTCTTTCTTGCCTCAGCCGATGTCAGACAAAGTAAATAATTGTTTAACTTGTGGGAAACAAATACCTCATAAGGATTTCCACTCTTACTGCCTTCCTTGCTTCGGCCCAGACCACGACGTATCAGCTTGTTTAGCCTGTGCTTCCTTCAACCGACGGACACTTAGACGTCGGTCGAAGTTTGCAGAAGAGTTTTTTGGTCCCGCCTTTGCATATAAAATGCCGTCGGAGACTCCGACTACGCATTTAGCCAAAAAACGCAAGGAAAAGGACCGACACTCGCGGCCCGCGGTTTCGGCTGAAACCACGGTTAGGCCTACCGCGAGTGTCTCAGTTTTGGCTGAAACCGAGTCCTCTGTTCTTCCATCTGCCGAAAACATGCCTCCGACAACCGAGGCCAGAGAGGCCCCGGCTGAGTCGGCTACAGAAATTCCTACCGAAGAAGCAGGCGCACATGAATTGTCTGACACCATTCCGTTGGACATCTCTACTCCTGCACGTGGGGCAGCTAGACCCCCTGCTTCCATGTCTATTAAGGCCTTTTCCAGGGCTAAAGCAGCTAAAATTTCCAAGGCCTTACCAACAAAAGCTTCCTCTCAGAGACCTTCCTCAAGTTCTCAGATTCTCAGCCTTGCTGAGGACCTTATATCTCTGATTAGGGGATCCCAACCTCACCCAGACAGGGCCTCACAACCTCCTTCTGACAAAAGGCCTAGGACTGAACCCCCTGAACCTCTCTCCTCTGATTATTCCTCGGATGGATCAGATTTATCAGACCATCAGGAAGGACCATACTCACCTTATGAGGATTCGGATGCAGAAGACTCGATTCCTTCTGCCTCCCCCCCAGAAGAATTTTCCTTTGGGGAAACTTTACACTCAATGAGGGAACACTTTCAATGGCAGGGTCAGGATTTTTCTGATTCTAGGAAAAGGCTAAGGACTTTTTTACTCTTGCCACAGCATAGGCCTTTAGCCATACCACCTGTACTATCAGTTGTTGATGATGCATACAATGATGCCAGTTCTGCCCCTGATTCTCTTCCTCCGGCCCCTGCCAAACCTGACAGATATTACAGGGTCCCGGATTCTCACTTCCACTTGTATAAGGCCCATGCTGCAGACCCAGAAACTATTTCTCAGGGCCCAAAGGGTGTTGCAGCTGCCACTGCCAAAACCCCCCTACCCTCTGAAAGAGAGTCAAGAGCATTAGAGAGATGGGGTAAAAAGGTTTATACATCTGCTACTCTTTCTGCCAGGGCTTTAAACTGTCAATTCCATATGATACAGTACCAGCAATTTTTGTTAGATCAGCTGAATAAAAAGCTTTCCTCTCCTGAGCCTTTAGACCGTAAGTCCCTTCAGGATTTGGTACACAATTCTCAGCAGGTCCGTAGTCATTTCTTAAAATGTGGCTATGATGCACTGGAGGCTTCATTTAGATCAGCTATGACTGGAGCAGTGATTCGAAGGCATGCCTGGCTGAAAGAGCAATCCTTGCCAGACCATGTCAAGTCTAAACTCCTGGATGCCCCTATGGAGAAACAAAGTTTATTTTGCTCCCCTGCACAGGGGATTCTAAAGAAAGTGGAAGAAAAAGCTAAATCTGTGCAAACAGTCAAGGATTTTCTGCAGGTCCAACCTCCCAGGTTCAGCAGAAACTGGCCTTCAAAAAATTGGTCCTTTCCAGAGCACAGAGAGGCAGAAATAGACGCCCAAGAGGCAGAGGTCAATCTAGGGGTGCCTACAGGGGTCGTGAGTGGCAACTTGCCAACCAGAGGAGTACCGCCACAGCTGCGACTACAACCACTTCCACAGGACAGACACAATGACTTGGCTCTGATTCCACCTACCAGGGAGCAACTGGAAGCACCCTTGGGCGGAAAGTTAGCCTTATTTTCAAAAAACTGGCATTGCATTACAGGAGACAAATGGACATTGCAAACAATAGACAAAGGCTACAGGTTTCACTTCCACACTTTACCAAAAAAGAAAGGAATGCCAAACCTTCCACCAAGCCAGAAGCCAGAGGCTCTAAAACAAATCATCAACTTACTAAGGATGAGAGCAATAGAAAGGGTACCATCTATGGAACAAGGCCAAGGATTTTACTCCAGACTATTCCTTGTACCAAGAAAAGAAACTCAATGGAGGCCTATTCTCGACTTGTCCGCACTAAACACATATCTCATTGTACCAAAATTCAAGATGCTGACCCTACAGCAACTTCTTCCCATGTTGGGCAAGGAGTCTTGGCTGGTGACTCTAGATCTCAAGGAGGCATACCTGCACGTCCCTATACGACCAGATTGCAGAAGACACCTCAAATTTCTTGCAGGATCAGAGCATTATCAATTCTCAGCATTGCCCTTTGGCTTATCTACTGCGCCCAGAGTATTCACGAAATGCCTGGCATCAGTAATTGCACATTGCAGGCTTCAGGGAATTCAGATCTACCCATACCTGGACGACTGCCTCATACAAGCGGACAACAAGACAAAAATAATAAAGGATTTGGCCTATATCATACAACTGTTACAAGCCTTGGGATACACAGTCAACATCCAGAAGTCAAGACTAGTGCCATCCCAAAGGATAACATTTTTGGGTGCAGAACTGGACACAATAACTCAGATGGCTTTTCTCACAGAAGAAAAACAAAAGCAACTACCAGTCTACTTCATGGCTTTGACAAGACAAACTCAGCTTACTGCAAGGAAAGTCCTGCAGGCCCTGGGTTACAGGGCATCTTGCATAATCTTATCCCGCATGCCAGGCTGCATATGAGAAAATTACAATGGTACCTAAGGAATGTATGGTCTCAACACAGACACAGTCTAGAAACCATGATACCAATCATTCCATGTCTGAAGAAAGAATTCCTGTGGTGGGCTCAGGCCTGCCAGACCAACAGAGGGTTGCCTTTCCACAAACCACAACCAAGGCAGACCATCACCACGGACGCCTCCGACCTAGGCTGGGGGGCACACATGGAAGACAAGTGTATCCAAGGCCTATGGTCTCAAGACCAGCTGAATCTACACATAAATCTAAAGGAGATGTTGGCAGTGAAGCATGCAATTGAGGCATTCAAACCATTCCTCCAGCAAGGACATCTGCTGATGAGGACAGACAATACCGCAGTCATGTGGTACATCAACAAACAGGGAGGCACGCATTCCTACCCTCTATGCCGGATGGCAATGGACCTGTGGAACCTAGGCCTGAATCTCAACATTCAACTGCAGGCCAAATTCGTACCAGGAAAAGAGAATTCACTAGCAGATAGCTTAAGCAGAACTACCACGGATGCTCACGAATGGATGCTGCATCCAGACATATTCAAAAACATAACAAAGAAATGGGGAATGCCAGAGATAGACCTGTTCGCCTCCCCACTCAACCACCAACTGAAGAAATTCTGCTCAAGAGAATACCACCCACAAGCCTGGAGGGTGGACTCCCTTTCTTTCAGCTGGATGGCCCTGACAGTTTATGCCTTTCCACCTCTCCCATTGATGTACAAAGTTCTACTGAAGATCAGGGAGGAACAGCCAAGGGTGATTCTGATAGCTCCAGACTGGCCAAAGGCAGCATTGGTATCCGCTACTGAGAAGCATGTCTCGGACGAACTCATGGCCTCTACCTCTATGGCCTTTACTTCTAACGCAGAACAACTACAAGACCCTGCATCAAAACTTGAAAACGTTGCAGCTAACTGCCTGGAAAATTGCATAAAACAAAACCAAAATGTTTTATCTCAGAGGGTCAAGGACATTATCCTGGAGGCTCGCAGACCATCCACAAGAAAAACATACTCAGCTAAATGGAAGAGATTCCTCATTTGGAGTGCATCAAAGGGTACAAATATCACACTGGCAAACCTAGCACACATCCTAGAATACTTAGCAGAACTGTTCCACAATGGCCTGTCCTATTCTTCCATTAAGATTCATGCTTCAGCAATTTCAGCAGAGTACAACATGGATCCTCCTATCTTCTCTCACCCTCTCCTCAGACAATTCTTAAGAGGGATCAAAAATGTAAAACCTCCAAGGAAACCACCTCTGCCTGCATGGGGACCTAACTTTCAAGACAGGGCACCCAGAGGAGAACCTGGGAATGATAGGTATTGAACCTTGGCATAGTCATAGGTTGGAGGAAGGGTTATCCTTTTTGGGAAAGAAATCCCTCTTGTTAGGTTTGGTGGAGTTACTGTCCTAACATTTCTTTTTGGTGCCTTGGTTTTGTTTGGCTGGGACTTCTGTCCCTGCTTATTGAGAGGGATATTTGGAGATATGAAACATTTATACACCCCTTGCATCAGTTTACCTCTGTCATCTTATTGTTTTAAGATCATATTAGCTGCTATACCAAGTGCACAATCAGAATCAAGTGTAGCATTCATAATCAATTTCTTTTAACTCATCAGATAAGTTCTGGCTGTGGAACCAAGCATACCTCCTTACCACTACCGACATAGCTGCATTTCTAGAAATAGTATTGGCCCCCACCAACACACTCTTTTAAAGCATGCTCAGACACTTGAAAAACACTGGAAATAATTTCTTCCACATAGTCTTTCTTCTCAGAAAGTAATGAAGCAGTGAATTAATCTAAACTATACATACACCACAACACAAACCTCAACATAAAACACTGGTAGCCAAACACTTTAAAAGCTACCATGCTACACTGTGCCAGCTTCTTTTCCCCAAGATTCTAGCCACGTGTCTAGTTTATTTTGAGGGATTGGGCTTCATGAAGACATGGTATTTTATTGACCAAGGTCAATAGAGAGACAGAGGCAGGGTCTGCAGATAAGTAGGCTTAGAGGCCAGGCATGTCAAGCACACCCTGAATTTCTTAAAACACTTTTTAGGCAGAGGCTTATACAGCAGAGGAAAACTGTAAGCTTTTTTAAGAACATCCTCCAACATTAGGATTAATGGAGGGAAGGCTGCCGCATCCACGTCTCACCTTCCAAAAGATCATAGACCTTGTCTATCTCGGAGACAGCTGATGATTGCTCCTAACCAAATACATCCCTAAATCTAGCCTGCATTTAAGAAAAAGAAAACATCTGTTTGGATATCTGAACCTGTTCGTCCTCAGAAGAAACTGACTGGTCAGACCCTGACACTTCTGAAACCTCAGATTTCAGATCCCCCTTCAAAATCAAGATGGTGCAGTGGTAGCGTTGTTGCCTCACAGCAAGAAGTTCTCCAGTTCAATTCTCGGCTGGAGTGCCTTCTGTGCAGAGTCTGTATGCCCTCCCTGCATTCGTTTGGGTTTTCTCCAGGTGCTCCAGTTTCCTCCCACCTTACAAAGACGTGCACAGAGCCTCTGCTGAAAACTGGCTTCATTCCAAGTCGGACTTTCCAGGTAAATAAATGTTAAATAAATAAAAATAATAAATCTTTGGGTGGTTGAATGGGGATAGGAACACTGGTGTTACGTAACGCATGTCTGCACCCCATAATCAAGGATCTGAATAATGGATCCAACCATTGGCACCAGCTCAGGTGAATACTGTCCTATAATGTGGGTTGTCTTCGGTCTCTTTTTTTTGCATGCACTATGTAAGTGAGAGAATCTCCAGGGGGAAAAGTATTAATATTAGCAACAGATTCTGTATCCTTGATTTTCCCTGCACCTGAAAAGAGTCTGGATCTCCAGTACATGAACCAGGTACTGATGCAGTCCCATAAGACATGTCTGACCCTCGTGTCACGTACAGTTGTGAAACTACCTGTGGGACTTAGAGGCAAAAGAAGGCAAGTGGTCTGATAGTCTGCCCAAGGCTACTGTGGACTCTCAAGCCATAGGATGAGGCATGTATCTTGATGTTTTTAGGTGCACGAGGAGCAGATGGTGGATGGGGGGGGGGGTGCAGTATAAGATTCCATCAAGTCAGAGAATAGAAACTAGCCAGAGCAATACCAAACAATGGCTGCATGGTCAGCCAGTAAAAAATGAACAAATTCACTTTTCTCCCTCTTAAATATCACAGTGATATCTATTACTGCAGGGGTAAAATTTTGAACACTGCACTGAACAAAAATGACAGTAGCTTCAGTAATACAATTCAAAGCAAAAGTTCATGTACAAAAGTGCACTCAATTTTTATAACATTTAGTAGACTCAGACCCAAATGAATAGAAACAACATAAAACATATTAGACAAGAAATAATGCATAAAGTTATGAAAGATCTTGCCAGAAATATTTAATATACAAAATGGCTTCAGAATTGTGATTTAATAAAAAATTGTGTAACATGCCGAAATCCTAATCAACTGAAATAATCGAAACTGTATAAAAAAACAGCTGCAATATCTGCAAATTTTCAGGTCAAAATTTCCAAGGAAGCTTTTAATCAAAAGAAAAAAAAACAGGGGTGGTTAACTTGTGAAACTGGAAGCATGAGGTAATGAGAGGAACTAAAATAAAACTGCCTTAGTACAGAAATTCACCTAAACATTCAAAAATGGCCATAAAATACATCTGAATGATTACAAATCCCCAGAAATAAGCGCTCAGCTTAAAATAAACAGTGTAAGGCTTGCACTGTGCAGTCAAGTAAAAACCCAAGCATATACCAAATATCTAATAAAAAAAAACAAAGTAGCAGAATGCACTATCCAAGCACTGACAGAAAAAGCAGACTGAGGAAATAAAACCTCCCAAAGGATTTCTTATCTGAACTCAGCAGCAGAAAAGACACAGAGTAAAGAGCATTTTTTCCAAGAGATCCATCTCTTACTTCTTCTTACTATGGTACAAAAAAACTGAATGGGTCCTGTCTGTGGCCCTGAAAGGCAGGCCCTGTAATGCCAGGTGATTGGTCTAACAGACTCACACAAACAATCAGTGGGAGGGACTCTGAGCTTTGGCACTGTCAGAGGAGAGCAGAAGGCATTAGTACATGAAAGCCAGTAAGGTAGCGAGTTTGTTAATCATAAAACTGCTACACCTCCATGGTTTATGAATGACCACACACTTATTACTAGGTCTTCAGTGGTGCACTCAGGCCAATAAAGGCAAGCCCTACTAGCTGTGCTCATGACTATTTCTCCCTTTTTACAGACTTGTGAGTACAACCTAACTGGGTAGTTAGGCTTTTTATTAGCTATTTTCAGACCATAGTCAGAAATCAATAACAGAGAGGAACACAACATTTCCCAAAAGAAGAACTAAAACAAGGGGAAAAAAAGTCACAAAGAAAAGCCACGAAAGCACTAACACCAGGTGATATCACTTAGCTGAAGGGAAAGGTAGCCCATGCCTTAAGTCAGAGTGAGCATCTCACCTCAATCTACAGCACAGTTTCCTACAGTGATAAAAACAAAATGTTCGTGTGGATCATTGCTGCATTTATGCACAGCCAATTTCCTTGAAGATATAAACAGAGCACCCAATTTCCCCTGGCTAGTAGAAGGAAAAGAAGAGACTGAAAGGTTACCATTGTATAAAGACTCTAGAGGTAATCTGTTAAGGTAGTGGTGCACAACGTCCGGCCCTCGATGCAACACCATCTGGTCCCCAGAGAGTAATCAAAAATGAAAAAAAAAAAAAATGAAAAATGCCATGCCTTACTCCAGTCACACAAACTTTCTGGCACTTGCTTACTTACCTAACTGACTGCAGTTGCGCACACCTCTAATTTTAGCTCCGGAAGTAAAAAGAAGTTATGTAGTCACCATAACGTTCCATGTATGTAG
Source organism: Protopterus annectens (assembly GCF_019279795.1). NCBI lineage: Eukaryota > Metazoa > Chordata > Ceratodontiformes > Protopteridae > Protopterus > Protopterus annectens. The sequence goes on from NC_056725.1 coordinate 1,707,927,552, forward strand.
TCCATCTCGTCGAACATTATTACGTGTGGGTTCGGACTCCGCCGCTTTTAGAAAGCCTGGAAACTTCTGATTGGCTCATGGCTAGGAGGCATCCCATGGTGCATGAGCACATTCCCCAGATCTTGTTTGTTACTAGTCTATCAGGATAAGACAGGAAAAGGACAAAGGTCCGGAAGAATAAACTGAAATAAAGGCGCCCTTTATGGTATAAACCACTGTAGAAAAAGGAAAAACTGTTTCCAGATCCTCCAGGAAGGGGGCTGGTGGGAGGGTGGGTTTGTAATAATGTTCGGTGAGATGGACTACATACATGGAACGATATGGTGAGTACATACCTTCTTTATGTTATGTAGTCCTATCTCGCCTCCATTATTACGTATGGGACAGCGTCCCTAGCATCTTAAATGGGTGGCTCACTGGAAAATACTCCTGAGTACCGTGGAACCAAACGAGGCTCTACCCCTGGAAGTTAAATCCAATTTATAATGGGAAATGAAGGTGTGAGGGGTAGCCCATGTTGATGGCCTAGCCAGCAATGGTTTCTGATGTATGGGTGCTGAAAATTGTAAATAGAGGTTACAGGTGACATTGGAAGGAACATCCTACATTTTCCTGGACCTAAAAAGAGCTATTTTGGAGACCAGTGTTGGACCTGTCCTGTCTGAATACATTTATCAAGGTCCCCATGTTCAAGATGCTCAGCCTGAGACGGTGCTTCCTCTTCTGCCAGACCACTGTTTCATGGTGACCTTGGACTTGAAGGATGGGATACCATCATATCCCCATTGCTCATCAGTTCAGGAGATATCTGATATTTGTTGTGTCTGATTTGCGCTGTCATTTCTCTGCATTGCTGTTTAGGCTGTCTACTGCACCTGCAGTGTTGTATGAGAGAGCCTTGTTCCAGTACTGGCTAAAACAATTCGTAAAAAGGTCACACACACACAAAAAAAAAAAAAAACAATTGGTTAAAAACGCAAAAAGAAAAATCTAGCAAAGCTAGAGTTTCAACTGTGTGATACCTTAAACCTCTTGTGTCAGAGGCAACATGGGATGTTTGCAAATTACCCTTTAAGGATATCAGGTGTTTCAGCTAAATGGCAATTCCGAATTCCCATGACTTTTTCTTTTAAGTCTGTTTATGGACAATTTCAGGACAATAAAGCCAAATCCCTCTAGCTGTGGACGGACATGCATGTTTCTGCCTTCTTTTGGCATCATCAGCACAGCATAAAAGGAATGTTTGATTTTTGTAAAACCCCTCCATCATGTCAAAAGTGGTCTCAGAATTCACTCTGTCAAACTCCCAGTGTTCTTTCCAAAACCTAAAAATAAGGGAGAGGAGGGATGCTTCATACCTTGGATGTGTATCGGTAGATTGGGTACTACCTTAACGGAACAAAACTCTTCAGGAAGGCCGATTTTTAAGGCTTTTTATTTCTTGCACAGTTGCCAAGAAGGGTCAACCTGTCTATAAGCAAACCATTGCACATTGGTTGTTCTCTGGTATTGTTTTTTGTTATACCTGTTGTGGCAAGTTGAATCCAAGCAAGGTAAAGTCACATTCCGGTTGTTGTCCTCTGGTATTGTTTTCTTTTTTATATTCTACCTATTATGTCAAGGTGAATCCAGGCAAGGTAAAGCACATTCCACCAAGGCCTTTTCCTTTTCAGTGGTGTATTGGAAAGAAGTAGACTCTAAATGTATTCTAAAGGTAGCGACTTTGTCCTCTGTCCATACCTTTATGAAGTACTACAAGCAGACTGACTTTTCTGGATTCATAGCAGGTTTTGCTAGGACCATGCTCCTGAGACTCCTGGACCGTTATCCTTCCTCCTCCCAGGTTGAGTAATCTTTGTGAATCTACCTGAATGCCAGTATAGTAATTGTTTGTTGACCGTAGCACAGTTGCTTAAGTCCTACTTACCTGTAACAGGAGATGTTTGTAGAACACATTGCCTTATTGGCAGTACCCTGTCATCATCTCCTTCTTTGGATACAAGTAGTTTGATGTTTGGATTGCTATTGAAGGCTGCATAGCAGTCTGTATTGCACTCTGTGCGTTTTGTTTGGTTTGGGATAGTAGGTGTTCACAAAGTATGCGTTTCCATCTTTTCTTCCTGCTGGACCATAGAAAACATAAAGGGTCCTGTTTGTAGATCTGTAAGGCAGCCTTTGTACTGCCAGGTGATTGGTCCATCACATCCACAGACAGGCAATGATAGGGACTCTGAACGTTGGTAGACTACTAGAAGAGGATAGCAGGGCATTACTACCCAAGTGCTAGTAAGGCAGTATGTTCTACGAACATCTGCTGTTACAGGCAAGTAAGATTTATGCAACTATAATTTTTTAAGGAGTCATTTGCATGCATCACACAGGCCTCATTCAAGTAGTACACAAAGGAGATTTCAGTTTGTCAAGCTAATTCTTTAAAGGTGATTGGCTGGGTCATTCTGTCCCTTAATCCGTTCTCTCTAATGAATGAGTTGCGTATTTAACTCAACTGCATCCTGTCGTAGATGTGAACAGCATGCACACTGCTTCTCTGAATGCAGTGTTTATTTTTTCCATCGTTGTGGTTGCACACCAGTAGAGGTAGAAAGTAAATATATTTGTAAAAGTGTAAATGTTCACTATCATTTTTGATTCAAACTGTTAAACTTCCTGAAGATTGGAGGACTTGATATGTGGCTTGTTTCCTGTATTGTTGCTAAGGAGAATTTCATAATTACTAAACACAACCCCATCCAAATGGCGTTGGAAGGAGTCCCTGGAAAACATCTAGGTTTACTGCCACTTGATTGTGTCTGCATATCCTAGTATTGTAATTTGAAGGCTGTGTCTTTAGGGAGGGCTGCCCTGCAGCATTGCTGCAAGTTTCCTCTTTTGTCTGTTAGACTGCTTTTTACCCCCTTTTTGTGGTAGAGTTCCTTCTCAGGATTTGTCAGTATTCCACATGCTGCAGATGGCCTGTCAAAAGGTACGGCACATATGCAGTACTATCAGATGTTTAGGAAGGCTGTCTGCAGTGGGTGCCTAGTTTACATATTCTGTCTCTTACTTGGAATGTTCAAAATGCTACATCGTAACACTGGGACCTCTTCCAAGCAGACATCAGTTTTATAGTAAGCCTTTATAGTATACTTTTTTACAGGTTCAATTCCATGCTCAAGCTTGGATAGGAACTGGGGAATCTAGGGAGGACTTTGGTCTATTAGTCATAGCACATATCATGTAAAAGGTGAGGGGGCATGTTTTGTGCAACATAAAAGCTCAAGGTCATTAAGGAGAGAAGACTTATGAGAAGATATACCCAAGTGTTCAACTATGGCAGACAGCATTTTAAAGATCAGTTGACACATTGAGTGCTCACATATGTTACTCTTCCAGTCCACATAGTCAAGGATGACACTATTTAATAACCTTTATTCCCAAGTAGCCCCCCCTTGAACTATAATGATAATTATAGTGACTCTTTAAACCCTTTGCTTTCCCACAGACTCCTTGGTGCACTAGCTGGTTTCTTCTTTTAAGCTTCTCGGCACCAAGCTGAGATGAGAGAAGTTACTTTAGATGGAAATGTAGAGAAGGTAAAGGGGATATGTGGGCATGATTCGGTTCTGCTGTGGAGTTGACGATAAATGTTAATGTCAGGAAGTTCTTCACTGACAAGGAGATGGGGAGGTAGTATGACCTTATGTTGAGATTGATAACGCCTTGAAGATTTTAAGTGCTTTAGCAAATGGAAGGATACACAGGTTGGGACCATGCCTGCATCAGGCTTAGCTACATACAGACCTGATTATGTCTGCAGGTTTTTATGTATTCATATATTGGCATAAACTACATGTTGGGTGAATATTGCTTTCTTTGCCTGCTTAGTATTGGTGGAGGTGTCCCAAATTTGAGAATGGATATTGTAGCTGCCAGCATCACTGGCAGGAAGCTAAAATGTTAGGCCTGCAAATATTGTGTAAGAGATGCCTTGGGGACCGGGTATTGTTGTGTATTTATAGGTCTTACTGGCAGATGTAGAGGTTGTTCTGCTGGTGTTTTAGACTCCAAATGTGTACAATATATGATGTTCTTCATTCCACATTGCTGCAGTCCTAACTATTGGGTAGTCCGCTGTCCAGTCGGCCCGAATACCAAAGTATATGGCTGACGTCGGTCACGGCGCATTAGACTGACGTCAGTACGTCAGGGTACTAATGCGCATGACCGACGTCATATCCTCAGTCTTTTTTGCCGCATGGTCCGATGCAGAAGCAATTTTGCGAGTGCAGGTTGGCGTTCTGAAAGTTTCTGAAGTCAGAGTTTCAGACCGAATCAAAGTTGGCTAAGTACCCCGTTGGGGAATATTTTGGTTTTTTCTTGCCTCAGTATTTAACCGGATGTCAGAAAAAGTGAATAACTGTATTTCTTGTGGGAAACAGATACCTCATAGGGATTACCATACTTTGTGTATACCTTGTTTAGGGCCTGAGCACGACGTTGTTGGATGCCGCTCTTGTGCAAGATTTAACAAACGCACTATTAAGAGAAGGTTAGACTGTGCCAGGTTAGTGTTTGGGAAGCGTTGTAATTATAAAATGCCGTCGGATGTTCCGACGGCCGCTTCGGCCAAAAAGCGCAAGGATAAAGCAGCAAAGCCTAGAGTGGAAGAACCGACAGTCCCTGACGCCGGTTCTTTAGAAGGCTCAGTGGAGCCGGAGGTTCTGCCAGGTGTTTCTTTGGAGTCTCAGGGAGAGACTTTATTGTTACAGGATGTATCCTCTCAGGAAGTAGGCCAGGCTGAGGGGGCTTCTCAGGTGGCTGTTCTTCCCTCTCTTCCTAAGGTGGTTAGAGCCTCCCCCTCTGTTTCCAAGGCTTCTTTCAGAGGCAGGCCTACTGTAGCTTCAGTGGGGGTTTCTCCTAGTGCTTCAGGGTCTTTGCCTAAGAAACATATGCTTAAAATGGCAGAGGATTTGATTACTATGATTAGAGGTTCTATGCCCCCTCCTGATAAGAGGCCTAGGGTGGAACCTGAGTTTGAGAGTTTTGAGCACTGTTCGAGGCTTCTGAGTCTTGGCTGAAGACTTGCAGGAGTATCCTCCTTATTCTGATTCTGATGTGGATGATTCTACTCCTTCAGCTTCTCCTCCTGAGGATTTTTCATTTTCAGAGACTCTGCATTCCATGAGGGAGCATTTTAAATGGGAAGGCCAAGATTTCTCTGATTCCAGGAAGAGGCTTAGGGAATTCTTGTTTTACCCCAGCATAGGCCTTTAGCTATACCTCCGGTTCTGAATGTGGTGGAAGATGTTTTGCAGAGGCTTCCCTGAATCCTGATTCTTTGCCTCCTGCACCAGTTAAACCGGATAGGTACTATAGGGTGCCTGAAGCTCATAAGTATCTTTTAAGAGTCCTAGGGCAGACCCGGAAACTGTCTCTCAGGGGCCTAAAGGTGTGAAGGCTTCTGTGGTTAAAAATCCTGTTCCTCCTGATAAAGAGGCAAGGGCTTTGGATAGATGGGGAAAGAAAGTGTATACTTCTTCCACTTTAGCCATGAGGGCATTGAATTGTCAGTTTCACATGTTAAAATATCAGAATTACCTCCTTTCACAATTGAAATCTAAGGTGGATGCTCTGGCAGAAGGTATTGAGTGTAAAGAGTTGCAGGATTTAGTTCATGTGTCTGAACAGGTGGGTAAACATTCCTTGCAGTGTGGTTTTGATGCTGTGCAGGCCTCCTCGAGGGTGGCTGCCACTGGTTCTGTTCTTCGTAGGCACGCCTGGTTGAGAGATCAGAACTTAGCTGAGCATGTTAAGACAAGGATTTTGGATGCTCCTTTACAGTCTGATGTGTTGTTTGGTTCGCCTGTTGAAGCAGTTTTAAAGAAAATGGAGGACAAGGCTAAGTCTATGCAAACTGTTAAAGATTTTTGCAGGTGCAGCCTCCAAGTTTAGTAGAAATTGGCCTACTAAGGGGTGGACTTATCCTGCTTATGATTCCCAGTCTAGGGGTAGGTCTAGACGTGGTAGGGGCAGAGCTCAAGGTTCTTTTAGGCCTAGGACAGGCAGTTCACCTGCTCAGACTTCTGGTGAGGGCAGGGGTCAGTCCTTTCGTAAGCAGACCCAATGACCTGCCTTTTCAGCTGCCAGTACATTCTCGCCTGGCAGCACCTCTGGGAGGAAGGCTGTCTCTTTTCAAAGAAAATTGGGATTTAATTACCCAAGACAGATGGGTTCTGGATATCATTCACCACGGTTACAGGTTTTATTTCCATACCTTGCCTCTTTTCAAAGGCATGCCAGACATTCCTCCTCTACAAAGAACAGAGGCTCACAAGCAAATTTCTCTGTTGCTCCAAATAGGAGCCATTCAGTCAGTTCCTGTGCCAGAAAGGGGCCTAGGATTTTATTCTCGCCTGTTCCTAGTACCAAAGAAGGGGAACACGTGGAGACCAATTCTGGATTTATCTATCCTCAACACTTATCTGGACATTCCCAAGTTCAAAATGTTGACGTTACAACAGCTTTTACCTCTGCTGGGCAAAGATCACTGGATGGTAACTTTAGATCTCAAGGAAGCTTACCTTCATGTGCCTATAAGGCTAAGTTGCAGGAAGTATCTGCGTTTCGAGCTGGAAATTCTCATTATCAGTTCTCTGCATTGCCCTTTGGCTTATCCACTGCCCAGAGTATTCACAAAGGTTCTGGCTCCAGTGATAGCTTACTTCAGGCTAAAAGGAATTCAAATCTATCCTTACTTGGACGACTGCCTGATTCTGGCTCAAGAAAAGGAAGACCTTCTACAGCATTTGGAATATGTTATAGCAGTGCTAAGATGCCTAGGGTATTCTGTGAACGAAATAAAGTCCAGTCTAGTACCCTCTCAAGACATGTGCTTTCTGGGTGTGAGACTGAATACAGCAGCCCAGATGGCCTTTTTAACCCCGGACAAACAAAAGAATCTATCCAGTTACTTCCATCAACTATCTCTTCAGTCCGGGCTGACTGCAAGGACAGTCCTTCAAGCCTTAGGGTTCATGGCATCTTGTATTCTGGTGCTTCCCAATGCCAAACTGCATATGAGGAAGCTACAATGGTATCTAAAAATCTATGGACACAGCACTGCCAGGATTTGGACACTGTCATTCAAATAATACCTTGCATTCAAAAGGAATTTTTGTGGTGGGCTCAGGAATGTCACCTAAACAAGGGACTCTCTGTGACCCGGCCAGAGGCGAGTCAGATTTTAACGACAGATGCCTCAGACATTGCTTGGGAGCTCATCTAGATGGAAAATGGATACAAGACAAGTGGCCTGCCAGACTACAGCATCTACATATCAACATGAAAGAGATGTTAGCAGTCCAGTTCGCATTAATGGCTTTCAAGGAGTTACTTCTTCCAGGGCAGGTGTTGATTCTAACAGACAACACAACTGTCATGTGGTACATCAACAAACAAGGGGAACACATTCTTACCCATTGTGCAGGCAAGCAATGATTTTATGGGAGACTGCGCTCAGCTTGCAACTAACTCTTCAGGCAAGGTTTCTGCCGGGAGCACAGAACTCCTTAGCAGATGTGTTAAGCAGGCAAATCATGGATCCCCACGAGTGGAAACTGGATCTTCATGTATTTCAAAAATTGACAGTGTCATGGGGAACTCCAGACATAGATCTGTTCGCTTCTCCACTAAACCACCAGCTGCCAAAGTTTTGCACGAAGGGATTTCATCACACAGCTTGGAAAGTGGATGCTCTTTCTTTCAGTTGGAAAAATCTTCATGTGTATGCTTTTCCACCTCTGCCTCTTCTCCCAAAGGTGCTTCTAAAGGTCAGACAAGACAAGCCAAGGATGATTTTAATAGCTCCAGATTGGCCTCGGCAGCACTGGTACCCATTACTGAGGAGTCTGGTAAGGAAGCCTCCATGGCCTTTACCCTTGATTCCACACCTGTTGTCTCAGAGGGATGGTCGTCTGCTCAATGTCAAGCTTCACTCTCTTCATCTAACAGCCTGGCATATTCTGTTTTGAAAGACAGCAGGTCTCAACTTCCTCAACAAGTTTTAAATGTGATTATGGAAGCCAGAAGACCTAGTACAAGGAAAGTGTACGCAGAAAAATGGAAGAGATTTTTATTTTGGACTGCAGCAAAGAATTTGGAGATTTGAGCCTAATTTGAGTGTGGCTCTTCAATATCTTACTGAGTTATTGGACAAAGGTTTGTCTTTCTCTTCCATTAAGATTCATGCTGCAGCAATTTCAGCTCACTATGATTGTGACCCACCATTGTTTTCACATCCTTTGTTCAAGCAATTTCTTAGAGGGGCAAAGAATATAAGACCCCACGTAGAGCTCCTACTCCTGCTTGGGATCTCAATTTTGTGTTGGAGAAACTTACTCTACAACCTTTTGAGCCTCGGCTACTGCTGAACTGAAATACTTGTCATGGAAGACTGCTTTCTTGTTGGCCATTACTTCTGCAAGAAGGGTTTCTGAGTTACAGGCCCTTATGGCGGTTGTGCCTTTTTTGATTTTTCATAAGGATAGGGTATCATTACGTACTAATCCTTCCTTTATGCCTAAGGTGGTTTCTAGTGTGGCTTTAAACCAAACTATTCATTTGCCTACTTTCTATGCAGATCCCCAAAATAAAGGGGAAAAGATTTTGCACACTTTAGATATACACAGGCAATTGCGTTATTATTTAAGCAGGACTAAGGATTTTAGGCAGTCTCAGCAGTTGTTTGTTTCTTTTGCTTTGAGTTCGCAGGGCAAGCCTGTGTCAAAACAAACTATTTCTAGGTGGATTGGGTTCTGCATTGCATTTTGTTATTCCCATCATGGCAAGGAGATTCCAGCTGGGATTAGGCCTCATTCCACTAGGGCTACTGCCACTTCAACAGCATTTCTAAGGGGGGTGGCAACTAAGGATATTTTGGAGGCAGCTACTTGGAGTTCAGTGCATACTTTCTCTAAGCATTACCACCTTCCTCTCTACTCTAAGTCTAGGGCTGGTTTTGCCACAGCTATTTTGCAAGGCATGTTATCAGCTCCTGCTTCCTTATGATTTGCCAGCCTCCTTACCTCTGCTTTGGGATTCTACCCAATAGTTAGGACTGCAGCAATGTGGAATGAAGAACATAGTACAGTTTTGTACCTACCATAAATGTAGATGTTCGAGGATCCACATTGCTGCAGTCCAATTTACCCTCCCTCCTTCCCCTCTGTATTTAGGGGTGGTTGTGTAGGTGAGATTATATTCTGGTACCTTTGTATATATTGTATATATTTTTGGTGCAGGTATGTTTGGTGTGTTTTGGTTTTGGCCTTGTCATTTTAGGGTCTTCTGACATCTGGGGCAAGAAAAGACTGAGGATATGACGTCGGTCATGCGCATTAGTACCCTGACGTACTGACGTCAGTCTAATGCGCCGTGACCGACGTCAGCCATATACTTTGGTATTCGGGCCGACTGGACAGCGGACTACCCAATAGTTAGGACTGCAGCAATGTGGATCCTCGAACATCTACATTTATGGTAGGTACAAAACTGTACTTTTTGGAAGTCTTATTTATGGTTTCCAGTAAATGAGAAACCTTCAGTTGTTGTTGTTTGTCTTTTGGCTTTTCCCAGTTAGGGGTCGCCACAGCGGAACTCCGGTCCGCTAATGATTGGCAGTAGATTTTCACGAACGCTGAGGTGCCAGCTCGATGTTCAACCTTCAAAGAAGGCACGCCCATTTACGCATGTCTTTCAAACGCCACCCAACCGCAGGAGGACATGCAGACTCCACACAGAAGGCAGTCCAACCGAGAATCGAATGGGAGAATATCTTGCTGAGAGGCAACAACGCTACCACTGCACCACTGCAGCATTTGAGTAGTTAACTAAAATATTTATGGTTTCTGATAATTAACTAGCTTTCAACAGTCAACACAATAGTTTTAAAATGTTTTGTCAACACTGTTAAAATATTTGTTGTAAGCCATGCTTCTGTCAGCTTCTGGATTTGTATGCAAGCAGCTGGTGAGAGTGAATTATTCCAGTTGCATGTTGTTTCCAAGAGATTATCTTTTCTCATTAACTGTTTTCTCTTTCCTTTCTGTTTCTGATAGGACACTATGAATGAAGAAGAGCACTTTGTCAACATTGACCTGAATGATGAGAACGTTTGCAGTATTTGTAAACTTGAGACAGAGACAGAAACTCTCTCTTTTTGTCATATTTGCTTTGAGCTAAGCATTGAAGGTAAGCAGCTACATGTGTATATGGGCATGTATGTGTAGCATGTAAGTGGTCTTGCATCAGAAATTAACAAAATGTGCTACATATAACACAGTACAAGAAGAAATATTGTTTCTTAAAGTATTACTGTATTTTGTGTTGTAGTTTGAGGGAATATTTTTAAACTCACACTTATCTGAGGTGTAATCTTCTGTACCATCGAGAAAACTGGTTTGAGAGATTTTAAGATGATCTTGCATAGCAAATTGCAGCAAGTCATTGTTTAGCAGGCTCTTAAGTTACTAAATCCTAGCTACAGTTTACTTTCCTCTGTAGGCTGTGTTGTTTTAAACATTATATGGCATAATTCCAAAAGTTTGAGAATACAGAACAAAGATGAAATTAATTAGAGGATTACTTAATATAGGGACAAAATGACGAGCTGTAGGAAAAACAGTTTCCATTTGTTGTTGACGGAGTTGTAAAGTAAGAAGCCTAGAGGAAGTGTGGCATCTGTTAACAGTGCTGTACTGTCTTTGTACCGTTTGGTAACGTTGCAAGGAACGTAGTAAACATGCATTTATTTTTTTTTAATTTTTGTTTTGTAAGATGTTCATCGTGTGACACTGCTGCAGTCATTACACTTGGGTTATTCTGCTGTCAGGCGGTTCCCCCGCCGGCCTGAGTTCCAAAGTCTTGGTCCGGCGTCGGTTGCTGTCGCCTCCTCCCTGACATCAGTGCGACAGGGGTATATAAGATGCAGCCGACACCATTTTCTTCAGTCTTTCTTGCGGCGCGGTGGCCGAAGCAAAAGCAGTTCGCAAATGCCGGTCGACCTACTCTTGAGATTTTCATTCCGAATCCAGAACCGAAGTCTTCTACAAAGCAAAGTACCCCGTTGGGGAAACTTTTTCTTGCCTCAGACATATGTCAGTAAAAGTTAATAACTGTATTTCTTGTGGGAAGCAAATCCCTCATAAGGATTTCCATTCTTATTGTATCCCATGCCTAGGACCAGACCACGACGTTACTGGTTGTCGGTTTTGTACTAGGTTTAATAAGCGTACTATTAAACATCGGTTTGACTTTGCCCGACATTACTTTGGCAGAAAATTTAATTATACCATTCCGTCGGAATTTCCGACTACCGGTATTCATAAAAAGCGCAAAGACAAGGACAGGCATCCGAGGCCCAAAACTGATGACGAAGCCTCTTCTAGGCCAGTCTCCGGTTCTCCGGTTTTCAGTGAGGCACCTTCGCAGCCCCTGACAACCACTTCTGCAGAACCACAGGCTGCCCCCGACCCCCACGTGGAGATGGCTGGGCCTTCGGATGCACTAGTTTTTCAGCAGACCAAAACCAATCCTGCAGAGGGATCCGGAGTACCTGAGCTATCCGCAGCTTCAGAGGGTGTCTTCAGACCTACTCAGCTAAGAATTAAACCCTCTTCTAAGACGAAGCCTCCTTTAAAAACTAAGAAACAAGTACAGCATTCTCCAGGACAGGCCTCCATGCCTAAGAAACAAATGCTTAAAATGGCCGAAGACCTAATCACTCTGATCAGGGGTTCCCATCCCCCTCCTGATAAAAGGCCTAGACAGGATGCAAATTATGATTCATCCGACCAGGGTCCCATTTCCTCAGACCTGGGATATCCTTTCCCATTTCCTCAGACCTGGGATATCCTTTCCCCCCTTATGAAGATTCTGATGCTGAGGAATCTATTCCATCAGCCTCTCCGCCTGAGGACTGCTCCTTTGGGGAAACCTTACATACCATGAGGGAGCATTTCCTTTGGGAAGGCCAGGATTATTCACAATCCAAGAAAAGGCTCTGAGACTTCCTATTATTACCTCAACACAGACCCCTGGCTATTCCGCCAGTGTTAGGTATTGTGGATGATGTGTACACTGAATCCAGCTTAAATCCTGATTCCTTACCTCCAGCTCCCCTTAAACCGGACAGATAATTACAGAGTGCCTGACTCACACAAATTTCTGTATTAAAGCCCTGTTGTTGATCCTGAAACTATTTCTCAGGGACCCAAAGGGTTAAGGCCTCATCAGCAAAGAACCCAGTTCCCTCTGACAGAGATTCCAGAGCACTAGACAAATGGGGAAAGAAAGTATATACGTCTGCAACCTTAGCAATGAGAGCCTTAAATTGCCAGTTTCACATACTAAAATATCAGCAATTTTTGATGTCTTAGTTGAAACAAAAAATGCTTCCAGATACAGATCCTCCTAATTTTAAAGAAATGCAGAATTTATTGCATGCCGCTGAACAAGTGGGAAAGCATACTTTGCAATGTGATTTTGATTCTTTAGAGGCCTCTTACAGAGCAGCAGTTACAGACTCTGTCATTAGAAGACATGCATGGTTAAAAGAACATACATTACCAGATCATGTTAAAGCTAAATTACTGGATGCACCTTTACAGCAGGATGTTTTATTTGGAGTTAAGGCAGAAGAGGTATTAAAGAAAATGGAGGCTAAGGCAAAATCTATGCAAACAGTGAAGGATTTCTTACAGGTTCAGCCTCCTCGATTTAGTAGAAACTGGCCAACAAAGAATTGGTCCTTTCCAGTTAACGACAGACCTCAAAGGGGCAGATACAGACGGCCAAGAGGTAGAGGTCAACCACAAGTTCCTTACAGGCCTCGACAATGGGGTGCATCAGGCCAGAAAGAAGGGGAAGACAGGCACCAACCATATAAAAAACAGCCCCAATGACTTCCCACTCCAGCTGTCAAACAACTCGCTCTTGGCAGCCCCTTTGGGAGGAAAACTGGCACTTTTTTATCACAATTGGCATATGATCACCCAAGACAAATGGGTTCTCAATATCATTTCAAAAGGTTACAGGTTCCACTTTCACACTCTGCCAAGATTAAAAGGAATGCCAAATCTGCCACTAAATCAATGGGCAGAGGCACAAAAACAAATTGTGGCACTCATGAACATGGGAGCTATCCAAAAGGTACCACCTCAGGAACAAGGGCAAGGATTTTACTCGAGACTCTTTCTGGTTCCCAGAAAAGACAAAGCCTGGAGGCCCATTCTGGATCTTTCTACACTAAACACTTACCTGGAGGTTCCAAAATTCAAAATGTTGACATTACAGCAACTTCTTCCCATGCTGGGCAAGCAAGCTTGGCTCGTGACTCTGGACCTCAAGGAGGCATACCTGCATGTCCCTAGACCCCCAGACAAAACTGCAGAAGATACCTCAGGTTCTTAGCTGGTCCAATGCACTATCAATTCTCTGCACTGCCCTTTAGATTATCTACTGCACCCAGGGTCTTCACAAAGTGCCTGGCACCAGTAATTGCATTTTGCAGACAGAAAGGAATTCAAATTTACCCATACCTGGACGACTGCCTGATTCAAGCAGAGAGCAAAGACATTCTTCTACAGCATCCAGCGTTTGTAAAAAAGTTATTAAGTTGGCTGGGGTACACAGTAAACGAAAAGAAATCAAAACTAGTGCCCTCACAAGAGATAATATTCCTGGGTGCCAGCTTGAACACAACTGTCCAGATGGCTTTTCTCACGCCAGACAAGCAAGGACAACTGACACAATACTTTAAATTAATGGCAACGAAGACCCAACTCCCTGCAAGAAAAATTCTGCAGGCCTTGGGCTTCATGGCATCTTGCATACTACTAATTCCATATGCCAGACTGCATATGAGGAAACTACAATGGTACCTAAAGATTGTATGGTCTCAACACCTGTCAAAGTTTGCAAACAGTTATACCACCAATACCTTGTCTTCAACAGGAATTTCGATGGTGGGCTCAAGCTTGTCACCTCAACAAGTTCGCCTTTCACTCAACCCACAGCCAGGCAAACACTGACAACAGATGCATCGGATTACGCCTGGGGAGCACACATGGCAGGAAAATGTATTCAGGGCAAGTGGCCCGCAGAACAAAGGCATCTGCACATCAATCAAAAAGAGATGCTAGCTGTACAAAATGCCCTTTATAGTTTTCAAGGACCTTTGCATCCAGGACAATTACTACTAAAGACAGACAACACCACAGTTATGTGGTACATAAACAAGCAAGGGGGCACTCACTCCCATCCCCTCTGCAGACAAGCAGGGACCTTGTGGAACACAGCTATAAACTATCAAGTTCATCTACAAGCACAATTCCTGCCAGGAGAGAAAAACACACTGGCAGACGACTTAAGCAGAAATATCATGGATCCCCACGAATGGGAATTGAATCCTCAAATATTCAGAATGATAACAAAGAAATGGTGGAGCCCGGACATAGATCTGTTTGCCTCCCCAATAAATTGCCAGCTAAAGAAATTCTGCATAAGGAGTTACCATCCGCAAGCATGGAAAGTGGATGCCCTCTCATTCAGCTGGACAAACCTACAAGTATATGCTTTTCCACCACTGCCTCTTCTCCCAAAGGTACTCATAAAGGCCAGGCAAGAAGAGCCAAAAATGATCCTGATTGCACCAGACTGGCCACGCCAGCACTGGTACCCAATCTTAAAAAACTTAGCACAAGGACCACCCTGGATTTGGCCTCAAATACCACATCTGCTGTCTCAGCACAACAATCAGTTACTCCACAGCCAGCTAAAGACACTAAACCTAGCTGCATGGAAGATTACCTAGCCATGCAAGCAATGCCTCTCTCCAAAGCAGTTATGGATGTCATTCTGGAGGCCAGAAGGCCTAGTACCAGGAAAGCCTACTTGGATAAATGGAAGAGATTCTGTGCCTGGAACTAGGCTCACAGCCTTGATCCTCTTGTGCCAAACATTCCTCGGATACTACAATATTTGACTGAGATGCTGGACAAAGGCCTCTCCTTTTCATCCATCAAGATCCACGCCTCTGCCATCTCTGCACATTACAACACGGATCCACCAATTTTCTCTAATCCTTTGCTGAAACAGTACCTCAGAGGGGCTAAAAACATAAGACTGCCCCGTAGAGCACCTACTCCTACTTGGGACCTCAACTTTGTTTTGGAAAAATTGATGTTACCTCCTTTTGAACCAGCTAGCATGGCAGAATTAAAATACATTTCTTGGAAAAACTGTTCTGCTCCTGGTAATAACTTCTGCAAGAAGAGTTTCAGAATTGCAGGCACTAATGGCAGTGGAACCTTTCCTTATTTTCCACCAGGACAGGGTGTCCTTAAGAACTAAACCCTACGTTTATGCCTAAGGTGGTTTCAAGTGCGTCTCTAAACCAAACCATTCACTTGCCTACTTTTTATCCAAAACCACAGAATAAAGGGGAAAGACTACTGCATTCATTGGACACTCACAGGCAATTACACTTCTACTTGGACAAAACCAAAGCTTTCAGAAAATCTGAGCAATTATTGGTAGCATATGCTGCAGCAGCACAGGGAAAAGCTATTTCAAAACGGACTATTTCCAAATGGATAGGACATTGCATACGTTTCTGCTATACGCACCATGGAAAACATGTGCCTAACAGCATTAGATCTCACTCCACCAGGGCAACAGCCACTTCAACTGCCTACCTCAGGGGGGTACCTACCAAGGATATTTTGGAAGCTGCAACATGGAGTTCTGTGCATACCTTCACCAAGCATTACCATCTGCCTCTATACTCTAAATCCAGAGCTGGCTTCGCCTCTGCAGTGCTACAGGGCCTTATAGCCACCTCTAATGCCTTATAGAACCAACCACCCTACCTCAGCTTTGGGATTCTACCCAAGTGTAATGACTGCAACATGTCACACGATGAACATAGTACAGTTTTGTACCTACCATAAATGTAGATGTTCGAGTGTAGACACTGCTGCAGTCCAGGTTACCCTCCCACCTTCCCCTCTTACTGGCTAATACGTACTTAATTCCTCTCCTTTTTATTACCTATGGCGAGTATTTGCTGCTAGCTGAAAGTATGTTGTTTGCTTTTCTTATGTATGTTTTATTAGCAATTTGAATTGCCTACCTATTTGGGGGCACCTGACATCTGGGGCAAGAAAAACTGAAGACAGTGGCGTCGGCTGCATCTTATATACCCCTGTCGCACTGACGTCAGGGAGGAGGCAACGGCAACCAACGCCGGACCAAGACTTTGGAGCTCAGGCCGGCTGGAGAACCGCCTGACGGCAGGATAACCCATGTGTAATGACTGCAGCAGTGTCTATAGTCGAACATCTACATTTATGGTAGGTACAAAACTGTACTTTTTTCATATGTAAACCAGCATTTGTATCTAGTTGTAGGATGAGGAAGTAACAGGATCTTAAAAGATGTACTTAGCAAGTTTGAAATGAACTGGAAACTAGGCTTTGTTAGCAAGAATACTTGGCATGATGGACTGTGTTTGGGAGTACTAGAATTTAAAGGGACACGGGAGTGTGTTGTGATGTCTTGGGGACTGCTAGTTCCTTGAAGATCTGTATTATGCGGTTCTGCTTTCCCAAGAAGGCTGTTTTATGCTTAGAAAGTGGAAACTGCTAGAGAAAATGTATTTGTTTTGAAATTATCTAGAAGTCTACTTTTATGCAGAGTTTTATGCATTGTGAAGGGGCAGTTGTACAGTCAGTTGCAGTGTTTGTGAAGTGCCATTTCGTTACACCCATTTGATCGATGATAGCAATTTGATGAAATAGTGACATAATATGCAGTTGCTGTTCTCCCCAGAGTGTAGTTGTGCTGGTATTGTAGATTGGGGATACCCCATAAAAATAACAACCCCCCAAAAATGCATTGATGTGCCATTTCATAATCAGGTGAGAAGAAAGACATCAGCTAGTCTGTGATTTCTTGTAGCATATACAATTGAGAGTCTTTAGAAAGAAGGCAGCCATTTGTATGCACTTAGTGATGCACTCTAGTTTGACACTGTAGCAGTGTAGCGCCATTACTGACCTCTCCTTATATATATGATAGTGGTGGTCGTGGAGGGCACAGATCTTACCTGAGAACAGCCATGGCAGGATTTAAATAGACGTGTGCAGTTGTGATTGTGGACTCCCTTGAAAACAAATCCTAACCAGTTATTGCCATGCTAGACTTTGTCCTCTGCTTCATAGTTATTTGTCCGAGTAGTTAATTTACTTCTGTTTTCTGATTTTGTATTTTTTAGATGTTGTTAGAGGTTGTTCTCCCGACCTTTTGTGTACTTTTTATGAGGTACATCTTTCATAGCAGTCTGTTTGCATATTTATTAGAAGCCTTTACTCTTTCTTACAGCCCAGGTCGTGGCTGATGATGAACTTTTTACTCCAGTAGATTTACCCAGTTCCCAGAAGCATAAATAAATCAGCATTTGTCTTTTTTTTGAAGCGTATTTAGTGCCTCTGTTCACCTTTTCATGTGTAGTTATGTTTTCTGGGGGTTCCTTTCCCTTTATGAAATGATATGCGTGTATTTTATTTACATGTCAATCTATGTGTCAGTCTGTTTAAATTACTGTAATTCTTAAATCAGTTCATTCCATGCTATTTAAAAAAGACACAGTGAATCCATCCTGTTTTTTGTGTGTGTGATGTGTCTGTTATCTGGGAGTCAACATGATGCATTCATTGTAGCAAAAGCCTGTTTCTCAGCGTGAGTTTGTTTCACTTTAACTCCTTTGGTACATAGGCAGTAACCAGCTAACAGTGTAATATAAAAGGTAGATTTATAAATGAGTTTCAGTAAAAAGTTGTAATAATGATGTAATCGTAATATTTTCTGATTTGCTTACTTGCATAGAGAGGGTGTTATGCAGGAAGAAATGTTTAATTCAACTCTTCTTTTGTTCCCCTGAATTTAAGAGCAGTTTATGCTTGGACCCCAGATTAAAAGAGTTTACTGTGAAAAAATAGCAGCTTTATTTGAGAGTGATTGGTTCAACATATGCTTACATGCTAGAGTGGGTATGATGATAGGTGGCAATACAGTACCTTATTTTCTGGGCCTCTGTATTAGAATAGGCTCCATTAATTTACAGTATTTTTCAACTCTTATGCCAGTACGTAAAAAGGCTGTTTTGTAATACATACCCAGCTATTAGTGTGTGAAAAGTCATTGGGCTATTCCCTATGTTAATTTTTTTATAATGTTTTGTAAATTAAAAATATAGAAGTTCGACAAAGAAATGGAGAAGTCGGAACAGATTTGTAAAATTGACAGAAGTACTCTTCATTATCCGCGGTGGTGCAGCGGTAGCGTTGTTGCCTCACAGCAATAGGTTCTCCCGTTCGATTCTCGGCTGGAGTGCCTTCTGTGTGGAGTCTACATGTTCCCCCCGCGGTTGGGTGGGCGTTCGAAAGACATGCGTAAATGGGCATGCCTTTGAAGGTTGAGCGTTGAGCTGGCACCTTGGCGTTCGTCAAAATCTACTGCCAATCATTAGTGGACCAGAGTTCTGCTGTGGCGCCCCCTAACCGGGAAAAGCTGAAAGACAACAACAGCAACTCTTCAGCACCATTTTTGGGAATCTTGAGTATACGACCCAAGTTTGGGTTTGCAGAAGATACGCATCAGGCTATGTAAACTCTATCCATGGGTTATACCACACTATCCTAACTGTACGGAAGTAGTAAGTCCATTTCTTTCTTGCTACACCTGTAAACAAGTAGAACAGGGAATAGCTCAGGCTAGCTGCTGCCTTTTTATTTGTTTTTGATGTTTTTCATCCCAATTTCAGAGGTGCTTTATTCATCCCTGGTGCCTCTTGGAAGGAGATTTGTAGTTAAAAGTTACTTTTATGTGTAAGCCCTTCTTATGAGACCAGTCACTGGCTTTTTTGCAAAGGATTCAGAATTTATTACTCAACAGAGGTAGTTCAAGGTGCTTAAAATTGTGATTGTTACCCTGGATGTCCACATTAACTGAGCCTTAGCATAGTAGGCATCTGGTAATCAAGCCGTAAGTAAACAGAGGTTAAAAAATACTACATCCTTGAAGTAGCAGTCACCAAACCTCAGCCTTCATGTTTCTAATCTTTTACCTAAAAACTGATCAATCATAAGTGTTTTCCCTACTAAGATCTACATTGTTTATTCTGACTATTCTTTAGGAAGTCAAGGCTGTATGCATCTGCTCATGCCTTCTTTCAAACCCTTCATAAGTGAAAAAGCAGTCGTCAGGATTGTTACAGCTTCTTGGAACTTTATTCTACCAGAAATTACAAAAAAAACTGTCGGTATTGGAAATAAATAATTAAATAATCCAAATGTTCCTGATTTACAAATAAATGGCAAAACAACATCTGCAGCAAATGTAGTCCATGTACTGTTACTACACCCGTTATTTCATCACAATTGCTTTTTTATTCACTGGTGATTCATTCCTAATACATACTATATATTTGTATACATAAACTGTCAAGATTTCATACAGATTGTGTTTTTGTCAATGTACTTTGTTGCTGTCATGATTGTATTGTGTTATTGCATTTATTATAACCATGAACTTGCATGTTCATTAACTGGTTCTTGTACTACTCAAATTGCCCTTGCCTTATAGCCCAGCTTATTACAGAAAAGGGTCTTTGGACCAACTCACCTACATAGTTAACAAACCTGAACAAATAAGCAAATAACGGTTTGTCTTGTCTTTCAGTGAGGTAGACTGCAATGGCTGATGTGACTTTCACTGGCAATAACTAGTTAGTTGCAGTTTGCACTGGTTGCATAGAGGGACAGAGTACTGATTATAACGTGGGCAGACCAAGTTTGATTATTGGCTTGAATGCTTTGTGGCGTAGGTAGGGCACATTGTTGTATAGATTTGTCTGGTGGAGACTACAGAAATGACAAGGTGTAGATGATGTTCATCGTGTTTCACTGTTGCAGTCATTACTCTTGGGTTATCCTGCTGGCAGGCTACCCTCAGTCGGCCAGAATTCCAAAGTCTAGGTCCAGCGTCGGTTGCTGTCGCCTCTTCCCGTCAGTGCGCCTGGGGTATAAAAGATGCAGCCGACGCCATTTTCTTCAGTCTTTCTTGCCGTGCGGTGCCCGAAGCAAAAGCAGTTTGCAAGTGCCAGTCGGCCGACTCCTGAGATTTTCGAATCCGAATTTCAGAAGCGAAGTCTTCATTAAAGCTAAGTACCCCGTTGGGGAAACTTTTTTTTTCTTGCTCCAGACTGATGTCAGAAAAAGTTAACAATTGTATTTCTTGTGGGAAGCAAATACCTCATAAGGATTTTCACTCTTACTGTATTCCTTGCCTAGGCCCTGATCACAATGTTGCTAGTTGTCGGTTTTATGCTAGATTTAACCAACGCACTATTAAGCGTCTGTTTGATTTTGCATTTCATTACTTTGGCCGAAGATTTAATTATATAATACCGTCGGAACAGCTGATGACCAGAGTTTACAAAAAACGCAAGGACAAGGAAAAGGATAAGCATCCGAGGTCCAAAACCGACGACGAGGCCTCTGCTAGGCCAGTCGTCTGTTCGCTAGATGTTCTTCGTGCATGCAGCTGCAGTCATCACACTTGGGTTATCTGCCGTCAGGCGGGTCCTCGGTCTGCCGAATTCCAAAGTCTAGGTCCGGCGTCGGTTGTCGTCGCTTCTTCCCTGACTTCAGTGCGGCAGGGGTATAAAAGAGGCAGCCGACGCCATTTTCTTCAGTCTTTCTTGCCGCGCGGTGCCCGAAGCAGAAGCGGTTCACAAGTGCCGGTCGGCCAGCTCCTGAGATTTACGAAAGTATTTCAGCCAAAGTCTTCTTTAAAGCTAAGTACCCCGTTGGGGAAACTTTTCTTGCCTCAGACCGATGTCAGACAAAGTTAATAATTGCATTTCTTGAGGGGAGCAAATACCGCATAAGGATTTTCACTCTTACTGTATACCTTGCTTAGGGCCAGAACACGACGTCTCAGCCTGCCGTTTTTGTGCTAGGTTTAACAAGCGCACTATTAAGCGCCGGACGGAGTTCGCCCTTCATTATTTTGGCAAAATATTTAATTATATTATGTCGTCGGATATGCCGACGCCAGTTTTAGGCAAAAAACGCAAGGATAAGAACAGACATCCGAGGCCTGCACCGAGTACTGAGACCACGCTAAGGCCGACTACCGGTTTTCCTATTCTCAGCGAGGCGCCTACGCAGTCCCTGACTACCGATGAAACTTTATTACTGGTGACTTCAGTACCCGAGGTCACAGGCTCCTCGGTCCCCATTCCCACTGCAGATACTGTCACCACTCTTGGCGGAGAAACGGAAAGTTTAGCAAGGCCTGCCATTTCTGAAGGCGTTTTCCGGCCTACCACCTTATCTATTAAAACGTTCACTAAATCTAAAGCTCCAATGAAAATTAAAAAAACACGGTCCTCAAGCCCCCTCTCAAGGTCCCATGCCCAAAAAACAGATGCTTAAAATGGCTGAGGATTTGATTTCACTCATCAGGGGCTCTCAACCCCCCTCAGACAAAAGACCCAGGATGGAGGAAGACTACCCTTCCTCAGATCAGGCATCTATTACCTCAGGCCTTTCTGAGGACCTGGATTACGCCTATTCCCCTTTTGAAGACTCTGATGCTGAGGAGTCTATTCCCTCGGTCTCCCCCCCCTGAGGACTACTCTTTTTGGGAAACCCTACATACATTGAGAGAACACTTCCACTGGGTGGGCCAAGATTACTCAGATTCCAAGAAAAGGCTCAGGGAATTTCTGCTGCTTCCCCAGCATAGGCCCCTGGCTATTCCTCCTGTCTTAGATATTTTGGATGATGTGTACGCAGAAGCCAGTCTTAATCCAGACTCTTTACCTCCTGCCCCTGTTAAACCAGACAGATATTACCGGGTTCCTGATTCTCACCAGTTCCTTTATAAAAGCCCTTCTGCTGACCCAGAAACTATTTCTCAGGGTCCCAAGGGGATTAAGGCCTCTACTGCTAAAAACCCTTTACCTTCAGAGAGAGATTCCAGAGCATTGGAAAGGTGGGGGAAAAAGGTGTATACATCAGCCACTTTAACCATGAAGGCATTAAACTGTCAATTTCATATGTTAAAGTACCAGCAGTTCTTGCTATCTCAGCTGAAAAGCAAAATGACACAAACAGAACAACCTGATTTGAAAGAGTTGCAGGATTTGTTTCATGGAGCAGAACAAGTGGGGAAGCATACCTTTACAGTGTGGTTTTGATGCTTTAGAGGCCTCATGCAGCGCTGCTGTCACGGGGTCTGTCATACGTGGACACACTTGGCTCAAAAAACAAACCTTGCCAGATCATGTCAAAGCAAAATTATTAGATGCACCACTACAAAAAGATGTACTGTTCAGTGTTAAAGCTGAGGAGGTACTAAAGAAAATGGAGGAAAAAGCTAAATCTATGCAAACAGTTAAAGATTTCTTGCAGGTGCAGCCTCCACGCTTCAGCAGAAACTGGCCTTCAAAAAATTGGTCATTTCCAGCCACGGACAGACCACAAAGGGGTAGATACAGACGCCCAAGGGGTAGAGGACAACCTCAAGGATCTTACAGAGCCAGGCAATGGCAATCACCAGCCCCAAGAGGTGGAGAAGACAGAACACAGTAATTTAGAAAACAGACGCAATGACTTTCCCCTTGGCCTGCCAAACAAAGCTATAATGGCAGCACCTTTGGGCGGAAAACTGGCCTTATTTTCAAAAAACTGGCACATTGTTACAAAGGACAAATGGATTCTGGATGTTATAGACAGAGGCTACAGATTCCACTTTCACACCCTTCCAAAGATGAGGGGCATGCCAAACCTGCCACAAAATCAATGGGCAGAGGCACAAAAACAAATTTCCGCTCTCATGGATATGAAAGCAATTCAAGAGGTACCTGCAAAAGAACAAGGTCACAGTTTTTATTCAAGACTATTTCTGGTACCAAGGAAGGACAAAGACTGGAGACCCATCTTAGACCTATCTATTCTAAACACATATCTAGAGGTACCAAAATTCAAGATGCTCACATTACAGCAGCTTCTTCCCATGCTGGGCAAGGAGTCTTGGCTGGTAACGTTGGACCTCAAGGAGGCATACCTGCATGTCCCTATCAGACAAGATTGCAGAAGATACCTCAGATTTCTTGCAGGTTCAACCCATTATCAATTCTGTGCATTGCCCTTTGGCTTATCTACTGCGCCCAGAGTGTTTACGAAATGCCTGGCATCAGTAATTGCTTTCTGCAGACAACGAGGAATACAAATCTACCCACATCTGGACGACTGCCTGATCCAAGCGGACAGCAAGGACATTCTACTGCAACATCTGGCGTTTGTAATAAAACTGTTAAATTGCCTGGGGTACACAGTAAACAAAAATAAATCAAAACTAATACCCTGTCAACACATAATTTTCCTGGGTGCCAGCTTAAATACAATGGCCCAGATGGCTTACCTCACGCCAGACAAACAAGGGCAACTGTCTCAATACTTCAACAAAATGGCAACTTTAACCAGACTAACTGCAAGGAAAATCCTGCAGGCTCTGTGGTTCATGGCATCTTGCATTCTATTAATACCATTTGCAAAGCTGCATATGAGGAAACTACAATGGTACCTAAAAGACTTATGGTCTCGACACAAACGCAGCTTGGAAACCATTTTACCACTCATTCCATGCCTTCAAAAGGACTTTTTGTAGTGGGCTCAAGCATGCCAAAGAAACACGGGTCTCCCTTTCTGTATACCACAGGCAAGGCAAGTCATCACAACAGACGCCTCAGACTACGCATGGGGAGCACACATGGCAGACCAGTGCATCCAGGGAAAATGGTCCCAAAAACAGATGCACCTACACATCAACCAAAAGGAGATGCTAGCTGTGCAAAATGCCCTTATGAATTTCAAGGACCTACTGCAACCGGGCCAGCTATTGATAAGGACAGACAACACCACAGTCATGTGGTACATAAACAGGGAGGGACACATTCATACCCCCTATGCAGGCAAGCTATGACCCTGTGGAACACAGCATTGGAATTACAAGTTCAACTACAGGCACAATACCTGCCAGGGAAGGAAAACACTCTGGCAGACAACTTAAGCAGAAATATGACAGACCCTCACGAATGGAAGTTGCATCCTCAAGTCTTCTCAAAGATAACTCAAGCATGGGGACAGCCAGACATAGATCTATTTGCCTCCCACAGCAATTACCAGTTGGAAAAATTCTGCTCAAGGACCTATCATCCGCAGGCCTGGAAAGTGGACGCACTATCTTTCAGTTGGACAGCATTGACAGTCTATGCCTTCCCGCCTCTGCCTCTACTGACCAAAGTCCTATTAAAAAAACAGAGAAGAGAGGCCAAAAATGATTTTCATTGCTCCAGACTGGCCACGACAGCACTGGTATCCTGTCCTAAAGAACCTGTTACACTCACCACCATGGATCCTACCTCAAGTTCCTCTTCTGTTGTCACAGCACAACTACAAGATCCTTCACAGCCAGCTCAGAACTCTAAATTTAGCTACATGGAAAATACCTTAATTTGCCAACAGGCTCTCCTCTCCAAGGAGGTACAGGATGTCATCTTGGAGGCCAGGAGGCCCTCTACTAGAAAAGCCTACTCTGCCAAATGGAAACGATTTTGCTCCTGGAATCAAGCAAAGGGCAGAATCCTTGGGTAATAAATATTCCTCAGATTTTACAGTACCTAGCTGAGATGTTAAACAGTGGCCTTTCCTTCTCTTCCATCAAGATCCACGCTTCAGCAATTTCAGCACAATACAATACGGATCCTCCTTTATTCTCACATCCTCTATTAAGGCAGTTCCTCAGAGGGGCATAAAATATAAAACCCCCACGGAAACCTCCAGCTCCAGCTTGGGACCTCAACTTCGTATTGGAGAAGCTGACACTGCCTCCTTTTGAGCCGGCCTCTTCAGCAGAGTTACAGTACTTGTCGTGGAAAACAGCTTTGCTTCTGGCTATTACCTCAGCACGCAGGGTTTCGGAGCTACAGGCCCTCATGGCTGTGCAACCATTCATCATTTACCATCAGGACAGGGTTTCCTTACGAACCAACCCTACCTTCATGCCAAAGGTAGTATCCAGTGTGGCTTTGAATCAGACTATTCATGTACCTACCTTTTATCCAAATCCCCAGAACGAAGGGGAGAGGCTACTACACTCCTTGGACATTCACAGGCAACTTCGTTATTACTTGGACAGAACAAAGTCATTCAGGAAATCTGAGCAGCTCTTTGTGTCCTATGCTACAGGTGCTCAAGGAAAGACTATTTCCAAACCGACTATTTCAAAATGAATAGCCCACTGCATACGCTTTTGTTATTAATTTCATGGAAAATCAGTGCCTGTATACATCAGATCCCACTCCACCAGGGCTACAGCTACCTCAGCAGCTTTCCTCAGGGAGGTCCCTACCAAGGACATTCTGGAAGCAGCTACTTGGAGTTCAGTGCACACTTTCACCAAACACTACCACCTTCCACTATACTCAAAGTCTAGAGCGGGCTTTGCCACAGCAGTCCTGCAGGGTGCCAACAATCCATTGTATGGCAGAATGACATATCTCCCCAACTACCTGTCTCCATAGGGGTTCCCCAAGGATCCATCCTTGGACCCCTACTTTTCTTTGTTTACACCAGTAATCTAGCCTCTGCCACCAAACATGGCACACACTCATCCAATACGCAGATGACTCGACCATCATCTGCTCAGCCCAGTCCCTACACAAACTGCAAAAAGTCACACAGGAAGTCTTTTCCTCTGTTGAAACATGGTTATCCGATGCCCAGTTAATACTCAACCCAAACAAAACTAAACTACTCATTTTCCAACCCAACAAACATACTCGAAACAACTCTCACTTTAACATCACAGCAAAAGACAACACCACTATATACCCAACTGAACACACCAAATTGCTAGGAGTGGAAATAGACAATAAACTAAAGTTTGACATTCACATATCCATGACCATAAAAAAAGTCCACAAAAAACTAGGAGCATTATACAGAAATAAACAATTTCTCACCAAAGCAGCAAAGATTTCAATAGCAAATTCCCACCTTATCTCCACCCTACTTTATGCCTCTCCAGTATATACCAACCTAAGGCAATGTGATCTAAACAAGCTAGAGACCTGCTACAACAAAATCGCCAAATTCGACACAGGGGCATCCTACCGTAGTCACCACTGTCTCTCACTTGCTGAACTGGGCTGGCTTGAACTCCCTCACCTCCTTCAGTGGTATCAACTCTCACTCGCCCACAAACTAGTAAACCATCCACTAAATGTCCCATCCCTCCAGAATCTACTCCAACCCTATCGCACCACCAGACCACTAAGATCCAGCAACAAAAATCACTTGCAGATCACTAAAGCCAATAACTCTGCTGGTGAAGCACTATTCTCTTGCGCCATAGCCAAATTATGGAACTCACTCCCACCTACAATTACCTCCGTACCATCATGCACCCACTTCAAAACTTTATTAAAAGCGCACCTAAAAACATGCTGGCTATGCCTTTGCAACTCCCACTCTAATGTCATCCACCCCATCCAACTACTACCTTTCTTTCACCTCCACTAACTACCTTGATGATAGCAAGCTCAGATGCTCATAAGCCTAGTACTTATTATACAGCAGGAACTTCTCATTGTTACATTTGTTAATGCCTGTTATGTACTTCACAGATAAAGATTCTAGTTGTCTACTGATGTACTATGTTCTTTATCTGTAAATATGTTGTAAGTAATTTCTATGTTAAATTGTTAATCGCTATGTAATCCAATGGAACTACTATCTGTTTATTTTACTGTGGAGCTTTTCTCCCCGGGCCTCTGCTGAAAATGGACCCACGTTCAGTCGGACACTCCCGGTCAACAAATTTAAATAAATAAAATAAAATAAATATTCTAGCCTCTCCTAATTCCGCTTAGTACCAGCCACCCTTACTTAGTTTTGGGATTCTACCCAAGTGTGATGACTGCAGCTGTATGCACGAAGAACATAGTACAGTTTTGTACCTACCATAAATGTAGATGTTCAAGTGCGCATACAGCTGCAGTCCAGGTTAACTTTCCTCCATCCCCTCTTAGGACAGAGCCCATAACAAACACCTTTAACTTACAACCTATTTGGGGAATTCCTGTATGGTGTAATCGCTTGCAACTGCTGTTTTCATTTATCTACTTGTGTATGTTTGCATAACTTCATGTATTGCCTTCCTTTCTGGGGGCACCTGACATCTGGGGCAAGAAAAACTGAAGAAAATGGTGTTGGCTGCCTCTTTTATACCCCTGCTGCACTGACGTCAGGGAAGAAGCGACGACAACCGACGCCGGACCTAGACTTTGGAATTCGGCTGACCGAGGACCCACCTAACGGCAGATAACCCAAGTGTGATGACTGCAGCTGTATGCACACTCGAACATCTACATTTATGGTAGGTACAAAACTGCACTTTCTCTATGAGGCGCTTTCGCAGCCTCTGGCACCCGCTACCTCAGAGCCACAGGCCGCTTCTAACTCCCACGTGGAGCCGACTGGGCCTCTGGATACTCAAGGTATTGGACACTCAGAAATCATTCCCTCAGATGGGTCTGGAGCCGCTGAGCAGGCATCTGCTTCTGAGGGTGTCTTCAGACCTACACAACTATATATTAAGCCATCTTCAGCTTCAAAGGCTAAAGCAGCTCTAAAGACAAAGAAACAAGTACAGCATTCTCCTACTCAGTCTACCATGCCTAAAAAACAGATGCTCGAAATGGCCGAAGACCTAATTACTTTGATCAGGGGCTCCCATCCCCCTCCTGATAAGAGGCCTAGGTAAGAGACAGAGTATTATTCTTCTGATCAGGTTTCTATTTCCTCTGATTCCTCTTCTGAACAGGATTATTCTATGCTTCCCTATGAGGATTCTGATGCTGAAGAATCCATTCCTTCAGCCTCTCCTCCTGAGGATTATTCTTTTGGGGAAACCCTGCATACCATGAGGGAGCATTTCCACTGGGAGAGCCAAGATTACTCTGAATCTGAGAAAAGGCTCAGAGACTTTCTGCTACTTCCTCAGCACAGACCCCTTGCTATTCCACCTGTTTTAGACATTATAGATGTATTTTCAGCCTGTCCCCTGACTCTTTACACCCTGCACCTGCTAAGCCAGACAGATACTACAGGGTTCCGGATTCTCATAAATTCCTATATAAAAACCCTGCTGCTGATCCAGAAACTATATCTCAGGGTCCCAAAGGGGTTAAAGCCTCCACTGCAAAAAACCCTGTCCCCTCTGATAGGGATTCTAGGGCTCTAGACAGATGGGGGGGGGAGTTTACACTTCTGCTACCTTGGCTATAAGGGCTTTAAATTGTAAGTTTCATATGCTTAAATATCAGCAATATTTAATGTCACTGCTTAAACAGGAATTGTTGACAAATACTGAATGTTCCAATGTTCCGAGAACAAGGAATTGCAGGATTTATTGCATGCAGCTGAACAAGTGGGAAAGCATATTTTGCAATGTAGTTATGATTCACTGGAGGCCTCTTGCAGGGCCGCTGTCACAGAGGTTTTGAAAAAAATGGAATATAATGCAAAATCCATGCAGACAGTCATGGATTTTTTTTACAGGTACAGCCACCCTGGTTTTGCAGGAACTGGCCTTCTAAAAATTGTTCCTTTCCAGTGTCAGATAAGCCACAAAGAGGCAGATACAGGCATCCCAGAGGCAGATGTCCTTTAAGGATGCATCTGCAGTCCTTACAAATGGGTTGTCCTGTCGTCAGGCAGCCCTTCGGTCGGCCGGATTCCAAAGTCTGGGTCTGGCCTCGGCTGGTGTCGCACTTCACCCGACGTCATAGCTGCAGTTATTCGGGTATAAAGGCATCAGCCGACGCCATTTTCCTCCGTCTTTCTTGCCGCGTGGCGCCCGAAGCAGAAGCTGTTCGCAAGTGCCGGTCGGTCAGAACCAGAGATTACTACTACCGAATACTACTTCGAAGACTTCTAAAAAGCTAAGTACCCCGTTGGGGACTCTTTCTTGCCTCAGCCGATGTCAGAAAAAGTGAATAACTGTTTAACTTGTGGGAAACAAATACCTCATAAAGATTTCCACTCTTACTGCTTACCCTGTTTAGGCCCAGACCACGACGTAGTAGCTTGTCTAGCCTGTGCTTCTTTTAACCGGCGGACGCTTAGACGTCGGTCTGAATTTGCTGAAGAGTTTTTCGGCTCCGATTTCGCTTATATTATGCCATTGGATACTCCGACTACGCAAATGTCTAAAAAACGCAAGGAAAAGGACCGACACTCGCGGTCTGCGGTTTCGGCCGAAACCGCGGTTAAGCCAACCGCGAGTGTCTCGGTTTCGGCTGAAACCGAGCAAGCGCTTCTTCCTTCAGCCGAAAACTTACCTTCTACCGGGGCCTCTTCCAACCTCGTGGAGTCGGCCTCTGAAATCCCACCTGCTGTTGCAGTTTCTCAGGAACTATCTGATACTATTCCCTTGGATACTTCAACCCCAGCACGTGGAGCTGCTAGGCCACCTGCAGCCATGTCCATTAAGGCCTTTGCCAGGGCTAAAGCAGCTAAGACTACTAAAACTGTGCCTGCTAAGCCCCCCACTCACAGGCCTAGCTCCAGTTCACAACTGCTTAGTTTAGCAGAGGATCTCATTTCTTTAATCCGGGGATCCCAACCTCATCCAGACAGGGCCTCTCAGCCTCCACCAGAGAAGAGGCCTAGAGCAGAGCCCCCTCAGCCTATTTCTACAGATGAATCCTCTGATGATTCAAATGATATAGACCCTCCAGAGGCTCCTTTCTCCCCTTATGAAGACTGTGATGCTGAAGAGTCCATTCCTTCTGCCTCTCCGCCTGAGGAATTTTCCTTTGGGGAAACCTTGCATGCTATGAGGGAACAATTTCAGTGGCAGGGCCAGGATTTTTCAGACTCCAGAAAAAGGCTTAGGACCTTTCTGCATTTACCACAACATAGGCCTTTAGCCATACCTCCAGTTCTTTCTGTTGTAGATGATGCATTTAATGATGCTTGTACTGCTCCTGATTCTCTACCTCCGGCCCCTGCTAAGCCTGATAGATACTACAGGGTCCCGGACACGCATTACCATTTGTATAAGGCTCCTTTTGCAGACCCCAAGACTATCTCCCAAGGGCCTAAGGCTGTAGCAGCTACCTCTGCTAAAAACCCCCTCCCCTCTGAAAGGGAATCCAGATCCTTAGAGAGATGGGGTAAAAAAGTTTACACTTCTGCTACTCTTTCAGCTAGGGCCTTGAACTGTCAATTTCACATTATCCAGTATCAAGAATTTATGCTAGACCAGTTAACCAAAAAACTGTCCTCTGATGAAGCATTAGACAAAAAATCTGTACAGGAAATGGTACATAACATTCAGCAAGTCAGTAACCATTCTTTAAAATGTGGCTATGATGCACTGGAGGCTTCCTTTAGATCAGCCATGACAGGCACAGTTATCAGAAGGCATGCATGGTTAAAAGAGCAGGCCTTGCCAAACCATGTCAAGTCCAAACTATTAGATGCTCCTATGGACAAGATCAATTTGTTTGGCTCTCCTGCGCAACAGGTGCTGAAGAAGATGGAAGAGAAGGCAAAATCTGTCCAAACAGTTAAAGATTTCTTACAGGTCCAACCGCCAAGGTTTAGCAGAAATTGGCCCTCCAAGAATTGGTCCTTTCCAGACTCCTCCAGAACTCAGAGAGGCAGGAATAGGCGTTCAAGAGGCAGAAACCAATCCAGGGGTGCCTACAGGGGCGCCAGTGGCAGGGCAACAACCAGCGGCCACAGACACAGCCACCACCACAACTACAGGGCAATCACAGTGACTTGGCACTGGCACCGCCTACCAGGGAACAACTAGAAGCACCCTTAGGCGGGAAGCTAGCCTTATTCTCAATAAACTGGCATTACATCACAAGAGACAAGTGGATTTTACAGACAATAGACCAAGGCTACAGGTTCCACTTCCATACTCTACCAGGGAAGAGAGGAATGCCAAACCTACCGCCAAATCAAAAGGCAGAAGCTCTAAAACAAATATCTCAATTATTAAGGATGAGAGCTGTGGAAAAGGTACCATCTATGGAGCAAGGAAAGGGATTTTACTCCAGACTCTTCCTGGTACCGAGAAAAGAGAGCAAATGGAGGCCTATTCCCGACCTGTCCGCTTTAAACACATTCCTCATTGTTCCAAAATTCAAAATGCTGACTCTACAGCAGCTTCTTCCCATGCTGGGCAAGGAGTCTTGGCTGGTAACTCTAGATCTCAAGGAGGCATACCTGCACGTCCCCATACGACCAAATTGCAGAAGA
Source organism: Protopterus annectens (assembly GCF_019279795.1). Taxonomy (NCBI): domain Eukaryota; kingdom Metazoa; phylum Chordata; order Ceratodontiformes; family Protopteridae; genus Protopterus; species Protopterus annectens. The sequence goes on from NC_056725.1 coordinate 1,707,959,021, forward strand.
TACCTCAGATTTCTTGCAGGATCAGAGCATTATCAATTCTCAGCATTGCCCTTTGGCTTATCTACTGCGCCCAGAGTGTTCACGAAATGCCTGGCATCCGTAATTGCTCATTGCAGGCTTCAGGGAATCCAAATTTACCCCTACCTGGACGACTGCCTGATACAAGCGGACAACAAAAACAAGCTAACAGAAGACTTACAAAGAGTCATTTACCTGCTACAAGCCCTGGGATATACAGTCAATATAAAAAAGTCAAGGCTGACTCCATCCCAAAGAATAACCTTTTTGGGTGCAGAGCTGGACACATCAAAGCAAATGGCATTCCTAACTGCAGAAAAGCAAGAGCAACTACCTCTCTACTTCTTGGCATTAACAAAGCAGAACCATCTAACAGCAAGAAAAGTACTGCACATAAATCTAAAGGAAATGCTGGCAGTAAAATTGGCAATCCAGACATTCAGACCATTTCTCCGAGAAGGTCAGTTGATGATAAGGACAGACAACACCACAGTTATGTGGTACATCAACAAACAGGGAGGCACACATTCATACCCTATATGCCGGATGGCAATGGACCTATGGAATGTGGCTCTGAGCTACAACATTCAGTTACAAGCAATTTTTATACCAGGAAAAGAAAACATTCTAGCAGACATATTAAGCAGGACTACCACGGATGCCCACGAATGGATGCTGCATCTGGACATCTTCAAAGCCATTACAAGAAAATGGGGACTCCCAGAAATAGATTTATTTGCATCCCCACGCAATCACCAGCTAAAGAAATTCTGCACAAGGACGTACCACCCACTTGCTTGGAAGGTGGACTCCCTATCTTTCAGGTGGAAAAACCTGACAGCATATGCATTCCCACCACTTCCTTTGATGCACAAGGTGCTATTGAAGATCAAAGAGGACCGTCCAAGGATCATTCTGATAGCTCCAGACTGGCCGAGGCAACATTGGTACCCATTACCAAGGAGCATGTCTCGGGAACAAATATGGACACTACCCCTGGTTCCATTGCTGTTAACACAGAACAACTACAACATCCTGCATCCAAACATGAAAACTGCAGCTGACTGCCTGGAACATTACATAAGAGCAATTAACCCAAATTTATCACAAAGGGTTAAAGACATTATCCTTGAGGCTGGCAGACCCTCAACAAGAAAAAATTATGCAGCAAAATGGAAAAGATACCTCATTTGGAGTACTGCAAAGGGAGAAGATGTGTCACTGGTAAACATAGCCAACATCCTGGAATACTTGGCAGAGCTCTTCCACACAGGCCTGTCCTATTCTTCCATCAAGATACATGCATCAGCTATTTCAGCAGAATACAGCTTGGATCCTCCTGTCTTCTCGCATCCCCTGCTCAGGCAGTTTCTGAGAGGAATTAAAAATGTAAAACCTCCTAGGAAACCACCATTGCCAGCATGGGACTTGAACTTTGTCCTAGAAAAATTGACACTTCCTCCTTTCGAACCAGCAGCATTAGCAGAATTACAATACTTATCATGGAAGACTGCTTTCCTGCTGGCAATCACTTCAGCAAGAAGGGTATCTGAACTACAGGCATTAATGGCAGTGCAACCCTTCCTGATCTTCCATCAAGATAAGAGTGTCCATGAGAACAAATCCTACATTTATGCCTAAGGTGGTATCCAGAGTGTCTTTAAATCAGGCTATCCACCTACCTACTTTCTTCCCCAACCCACAGAACAGGGGAGAAAGACTGTTGCATACCTTGGATGTACACAGACAGTTACGCTACTACCTGGACAGGACCAAGGGCAATAGAAAAACTGACCAGCTACTGGTAGCATATGCAACAGGAAGGGAAGGAAAAGCAATTTCAAAACAGACAATCTCCAAGTGGATAGGAAATTGCATTAGATTATGTTACTCCTACCATGGAAAGAAAACTCCAGAGAACATCAGGCCTCACTCTACAAGGGCTACAGCCACTACCACAGCTTTCTTACGAGGAGTGGCTACCAAGGACATTATAGAGGCTGCTACTTGGACCTCCGTGCATACATTTGCCAAGCATTATAATTTACCTTTATACTCTTAGATCCCGAGCAGGTTTTGCCACTGCTGTTTTGCAAGGGATCCTAACTACACCATAATCTCTTCTTTCCTCCTCCCCTAGTTTGGCTATGGTATTCTACCCATTTGTAAGGACTGCAGATGCATCCTTGAAGGACATAGTACAGTTTTGTACCTACCATAAATGTAGATGTCCGATAGGAATGCATCTGCAGTCAGATTACCACCCGCCTTCCCCTCTGTGGTACTCCTAGGGTATTTGCCCAACTTATAGCTAGCTGGGGGGGTTCTATTATGGTGTATTTGTTTGTATATATGTACATACATGCTTATTTTTTGTGTTTGCTCTCTACTATTTGGAAACATTGGCATTTATCCAAATTTAGCCTTCCAAGAGGGCACCTGGCATCTGGGGCAAGAAACACTGAGGAAAATGGCGTCGGCTGATGCCTTTATACCCGAATAACTGCAGCTATGACGTCGGGTGAAGTGCGACACCAGCCGAGGCCAGACCCAGACTTTGGAATCCGGCCGACCGAAGGGCTGCATGACGACAGGACAACCCATTTGTAAGGAATGCAGATGCATTCCTATCGGACATCTACATTTATGGTAGGTACAAAACTGTACTATCTCAGCCCCAAGGCTCATACAGGCCTAAACAATGGGGTGCTCATACCTCCAAAAGCGGAGAAGACAAATTACAACCTTACAGGAAACAGTCCCAATGACTTTCCTCTGCCAGATCCAAGCACTTTTCTTTTGACAGCCCCCTTAGGGGGAAAACTAGCACTTTTTTCATCAAATTGACAAATGATTATCCAAGACAAATGTGTCCTGAACATAGTGTCCCAAGGATACAGGTTCCATTTTCACACTCTACCAAGGTCAAAAGATATGCCAGACCTGCCACACAATCAATGGGCAGAGGTGCAAAAACTAATTACAGCCCTCATGGACATGAGGGCCATTCAGCAAGTACCACATCAAGAGCAGGGGCAAGGATTTTACTCCAGACTTTTCCTAGTACCCGGGAAGGACAGAACCTGGAGGCAATACTGGACCTGTCTATACTAAATACGTTTCTTGAAGTCCCAAAATTCAAGATGTTGACTCTACTGCAGCTACTGCCCATGCTGGGCAAGAAGGCTTGGCTCGTAACTTTGGACCTAAAAGAGGCATACCTGCATGTCCCAATCAGACAGTCTTGCAAAAGATACCTCAGATTCATAGCTGGCTCAATGCATTACCAATTCTCTGCACTGCCCTTTGGCTTATCTACTGCACCCAGGGTCTTCACAAAGTGCCTGGCACCGTTAATTGCATTTTGCAGAAAAAGAGGAATTCAAATATATCCCTACTTAGACGACTGCCTAATTCAAGCAGAGAACAAAGACATTCTTCTAAAGCATCTGGCGTTTGTAAAAAGATTATGAACTGGCCTAGGGTGCACAGTAAACGAAAAGAAATCAAAACTAATGCCCTCTTGAGATAATATTCCTGGCTGCAAGCTTAAATACCACTGCCCAGATGGCTTATCTCACACCAGACAAACAAAAGCAACTGACATCTTACTTCAAGAAATTGGCAACAAAATCCCACTTATCTGCAAGGAAAATCCTGCAGGCCCTGGGTTTTATGGCATCCTGCATTCTACTAATTCCATATGCCAGACTGCATATGAGGAAACTACAATGGTATCTAAAAAGTGTTTGGACTCAGCATTGCCACAGCCTGGAGACAGTAATTGCACTCATTCCCTGCCTGCAACAGGAGTTTCGATGGTGGGCAGAAGTCTGTCACCACAACAAGGGTCTGCCATTCAGTTTACCCACAGCTAGACAGACACTGACAACGGATGCATCAGATTATGCCTGGGGGGCCCATATGGCAGGAAAATGTATTCGGGGCACATGGCCTGCAAAGAAGATGCATCTTCACATCAGTTAAAAAGCTAGCTGTTCACAATGCCCTGACAGCTTTCAAGGACCTGCTTCATCCAGGACAACTACTGATAAAGACAGGCAATACTACGGTCATGTGGTACATAAACAGGGAGGTACACATTCCTACCCTCTCTGCAGACAAACATTGACCTTATGGGACACAACATTGGCTTTTCAAATTCACCTGCAAGCACAATTCCTGCCAGGAAAAACAAATAATCTGGCAGACGAACTAAGCAGAAACCTCATGGATCCCCATGAATGGAAACTCGATCCACAAGTCTTCAGAATGATAATAAGAAAATGGGGATGCCCAGACACAGATCTGTTTGCCTCCCCTCACAACTACCAACTACAGAGATTCTGCACAAGGATTTATCACAAGCAAGCATGGAAAGTGGATGCCTTATCCTTCAGCTGGAAAAATCTAATAGTATATGCCTTTCCTCCACTGCCTCTCTTTCCCAGGGTACTCCTAAAGGTCAGACAAGCGAAGCCAAAAATGATACTGATTGCACCAGATTGGCCACACCAGCACTGGTACCCAGTCCTAAAGAACTTGTCTCAAGGTCCAGCATGGATATTGCCTCAAACTTCTCACTTGCTGACCCAACAAAACAATCAGATCCTGCACAGCCAACTCAGGACCTTAAATCTGGCAGCATGGCGGATAATGTAACCATTCAGAACACTCCCCTTTCAAAAGATGTTATGGAGGTTATCTTAGAGGCCTGGAGGCCCAGTACCAGAAAATCTTGTTCAGAAAAATGGAAGAGATTCTATGCTTGGAACAAGGCACTGACACGTGTGTACCAAATATACCTCCGATTTTACAATACCTAACTGAGATGCTGAACAAAGGCCTTTCTTTCTCATCAATTAAGATTCATGCCTCTGCAATTGCAGCCCATTACAATACGGAACCACCTATCTTTTCTCATCCTTTAGTAAGGCAGTACCTCAGAGGGACCAAGAACATTAGGTCTCCAAGGAGAGCACCAATTCCGGCCTGGGACCTAAATTATGTTTTGGAAAAACTAACACTGCCTCCTTTCGAGCCAGCTTCAACAGCAGATATAAAATTTTTATCCTGGAAAACAGCTCTACTCCTAGCAATAACCTCTGCAAGGCGAGTCTCGGAGTTACAAGCACTCATAGCTGTGGAACCTTTTATCATTTTCCATCCAGACAGGGTTTCTCTGAGGACAAACCCGACATTTATGCGTAAGGTGGTGTCCAGTGTGGCCCTCAACCAAACCATTCACTTGCCTACCTTTTATCCAAATCCGCAGAACAAGGGTGAGAGACTTCTGCAATCTTTGGACATACACAGGCAGTTAAGTTTCTACTTGGACAGAACTAAAGCTTTCAGAAAAACTGAGCAACTTTTAGTGGCATATGCTGCAGGATCACAAGGAAAGGCTATCTCAAAACAGACTATTTCAAAATGGATAGGCCATTGCATTCGTTTCTGCTATTTTCAACATGGCAAATCAGTGCCCAAGGACATTAGGCCACATTCCACCAGAGCAGCAGCCTTCCTCAGAGGAGTACCAACCAAAGATATCTTAGAGGCTGCAACTTGGAGTTCGGTGCACACCTTTACAAAACACTACCACTTGCCTCTCTACTCTAAATCCAGAGCAGGCTTTGCCACTGCAGTTCTGCAGGGCCTCATAGCCTCTCCTAATCCTATTTAGCCCCAGCCACCCATCCTCAGCTTTGGGATTCAACCCAAGAGTAATGACTGCAACAGTGAAACACGATGAACATAGTACAGTTGTGTACCTACCATAAATGTAGATGTTCAAGTGTATTCACTGTTGCAGTCCAATGTACCCTCCCACCATCCCCCCTTCTTTTGCTGGCTCTTATCTGTACTTCTCTATTCTATACAACCTATGTGGTGTATTTGCTTGTAGATGAAGGAAATGATTACCTTAGTGCATGCATGTTTATTGGCATAATTTTAGCCTACCCTTTTGGGGGCACCTGACATTTGGGGCAAGAAAAACTGAAGAAAATGGCGTCAGCTGCATCTTTTATACCCGTGACGCACTGACGTCAGGGAAGAGGCGACAGCAACCGACGCTGGACCAAGACTTTGGAATTCAGGCCGACTGCGGGTAGCCTGCCAGCAGAATAACCCAAGAGTAATGACTGCAGCAGTGAATACAGTCGAACATCTACATTTATGGTAGGTACACAATTGTACTTTCTGCTGAGTCAGCATAGCAGGAGCATTCATTATGAATGGAGAATACTAATTTTATCAGCGGCACCCATTTGTTTCCACTTATATGTATTATTAGCATTGATATTTTGCAATACACTAGTCTTGTACGAACTGACCGTTCACTCAGGTCTCCTAGATTGTCTTACTGTAACACATCAGTAGCTTTAGTGGTGTTAATTGTACCGTGCCAGATTTTTCAGTTCTGGACATTGAAATTTCTTTATCAGCATAGGCAGTATGATTAGATACTAACTTGATTTCAGGGCCATATGGTTTAATGTTACTCCTTGTTTAGCTTTATAACGTGTTTAATGCATTTCCTCTAAACATTCCTGTGTCTATTTTTAGTACCACTGTTATGCAAGGATATGATGGAGGTTCACACCTGTGGTTAGTTGGGCAAACAGCAGCTCAATTCAGTCATGTTTTTGGACCAGTATAGCATTGCATTACTGATTTAAAAACATTGAAACACCTCCTCCATATGTTTTATTCAGAGCTGAGGGGGATCAAAATGTATGAAAGGCACTGTAGACTTTAATAGCCAGAGTGATTACTACGGTTCTGAACTATGTTTCTGTGACTGCATATATGTGTGTGAATTTTCTAGGGTAAGGAGTGCTTCCAGGTAATATTTCTTTTTTATATTTAAACTACTAGCATTGAGAAGCAGCACCTTTAGGTATTTCTGACTGATTTTTATTATGTTGGAGGGCTTACCTTGGCATATCCTAAAAAAGGCACTATGATGGCAAAGTTTTTGTCAATATTCAAAAGCCAAGTGGTGATAAGTGCAAACCATCTCTTGAAAAGCTTAGTGGGTTGTCGGTTATGTCTACCCAAGCTGTCAGAGATTGAATCCCCTTGTTGTGACACCAGAAACTAAGCCATTTGTTGAAGTAGGTCATTTTTGCTGGTCCTGTCGTATAATCATTGCTGAAGGTAGGAGCAACTCAAGGCTAGATTCATACCCACCTGGGACACGTATTCAGAGAGCTCCATGTCCCTCTTTATATAGTCCAGTGAGGTATCATGGACTATGACAGTCATACTGGTTCTTGTGTTTTAAAGCCACAAGTGCGTGTGTGTGTATGTGAATGCAAGCAAGTTGCAAGTGTGTGTGTGTGTGTGTGTGTGTGTGTGTGTGTGTGTGTATATATGCAAGCAAGAAAGGGGCAAGTAAGTGTGTGTGTGTGTGTGTGTGTGTGTGTGTGTGTGTGTGTGTGTGTGTGTGAGAATGCAATCAAGGGGCAAGTGTGTGTGTGTGTGTGTGTCCGTGTGTGGATGCAAGCAAGGGGCGAGTGTGTGTGTGTGTGGATGCAAGCAAGGGGCAAGTGTATGTGTGTTTATGCAAGCAAGGGGCGAGTGTGTGTGTGTGTGTGTGTGTGTGTGTGAGAATGCAAGCAAGGGGCAAGTGTGTGTGTGTGTGTGAATGCAAGCAAGGCAAGTGTGTGTGTGTGTGTGTGTGTGTGTGTGTGTGTGTGAATGCAAGCAAGGGTCAAGTGTGTGTGTGTGAATGCAAGCAAGGGGCAAGTGTGTGTGTGTGTGTGTAAGCAAGGGGCAAGTGTGTGTGTGTGTGTGTGTGTGTGTGTGTGAATGCAAGCAAGGGGCAAGTGTGTGTGTGTGTGTGTGTGTGTGTGTGAATGCAAGCAAGGGGCAAGTGTGTGTGTGTGTGTGTGTGTGTGTGTGTGTGTGTGTGTGTGTGTGTGAATGCAAGCAAGGGAAAGTGTGTGTGTGTAAATACAAGCAAGGCAAGTGTGTGTGTGTGTGTGTGTGTGTGTGTGTGTGTGTGTGTGTGTGTGTATGTGTGTGAATGCAAGCAAGGAGCAAGTGTGTGTGTGTAAATGCAAGCAAGGGGCAAGTGTGTGTGTGTGTGTGTGTGTGTGTGTGTGTGTGTGTGTGTGTGTGAATGCAAGCAAGGGCAAGTGTGTGTGTGTGTGTGTGTGTGTGTGTGTGTGTGTGTGTGTGTGTGTGTGTGAATGCAAGCAAGGGCAAGTGTGTGTGTGTGAATGCAAGGGGCAAGTGTGTGTGTTTGTGTGTGTGAATGAAAGCAAGGGGCAAGTGTGTGTGTGTGTGTGTGTGTGTGTGTGTGTGTGTGTGAATGCAAGCAAGTGTGTGTGTGTGTGAATGCAAGCAAGTGTGTGTTTGTGTGTGTGTGTGAATGCAATATAGGGGCAAGTGTGTGTGTGTGTGTGTGTGTGTGTGTGTGTGTGTGTGTGTGTGTGTGTGTGTAAATACAAGCAAGGGGCAAGTGTGTGTGTGTGTGTGTGAATACAAGCAAGGGGCAAGTGTGTGTGTGTGTGTGTGTGTGTGTGTGTGTGTGTGTGTGTGTGTGTGTGTGTCTGTGTGTGAATACAAGCAAGGGGCAAGTGTGTGTGTGTGTGAATACAAGCAAGGGGCAAGTGTGTGTGTGTGAATGCAAGCAAAGGGCAAGTGTGTGTGTGTGTGTGTGTGTGTGTGTGTGTGTGTGTGTGTGTGTATATGTGTGTATGAATGCTTACTAAGCTGGGCATTAATCCCTACGTCACTCGATAGGTTGCCAACTGGCTTACTGACAGAACCCACGCTGTAAAAATAGCCTACTCCAAATCCAGCTTCTGACAAGTCAGTGTACCTCAGGGGTCAGTCCTGGGACTGCCCTTGTTTGGCATCTACTTCTCTGAAGTACAGGCCAACACTAAGGGATTCTGGCTAACAAAGTTCACAGATGACTGCAAACTGGGAGCCATTATTGAATCCCCAAATGTTGTGGATATTCTAGAAATGGGCCTTATAGAAACAGATGCTTGGTGCCAGAGCCATGGGCTCAAGCTCAGTGCCAAGAAACGTATAGTTATCCCCTTTGGGAAAAAACATGTACCCGCTCTGGGACATGCTACAGAATCCCAATCCCTCAGAGCTACACGCTCCAGGGATCTAAACTTTGTCATCACAATAAACAAATGCTGGAGGGATAGGTTCCTGACTCCGAGACTGCCCTGACTCTGGAACAGACTGCCCATACATGTCAAGCAGACAGCCTCTTTGGCCCTCTTCAAACGGAACATTGACGATTGGATGGGAGAAAGAAATTAACCCCGGGGATCACGTCACTCACCTTGCTAGACAGGGTAGAAAATAGTGTGGAAGTAATAGCCAGGGAATTGTTATGGCTAGGCTTGTATAAGCCCTAGGGCCGATAGCCTAGTACCAACCTATGAACCTACAGTTAACAGAAGCCCTTGGGTTATTTTAGCTGTTGCCAAACAAACTTTGTGTCTGTGTGATAAGGGGCAAGTGTGTGCACATCTGTGTGATAAGGGGCAAGTGTGTGCACGTTTGTGTGATAAAGGGCACTCCGCCAGTATCTGCTGAATTTTACAAAACCACTTTTATCTCTAAAGCTGTCCCAGCACAATCTGGTAGTTAAATGTAACTTTAAATACACTATACTGGTATGCTCTTCATATACTGAATTGATAAAGTCTGTTTTGTGATTTATGATTTAGTGTTGAATTGTCACGTAATTCCATTAGGTACTGGTGTGCGTTTGCTGGGTATTTTTTTCCCTGTGGTTGTGGAACTGTGTAGTTATAAAGACGGGAATAATTTGATTGTTCCCAGGTGGTGTGGGCATGGTTGCTTAACCCTCCCCTCAAAACCGTAACACCTTTAGTTTTGCAGCCATGTTTGGATGGATTTGGATCAGGGTGATTGCAGTTTATAGGTCTCCTTTTTGCTGGGATTTATGTAAGACCCCTAAAGTGGGAAGGATGAAAGTTTAAAAATAAAACATCCTTCATGAAAGGTCTGAGGTGGAAGATTGTGTATGTGGTTATGCTGATAAGAACTGGAAATTCCTGTGTTAACACTAATGTACAGTAGACAGTTTATTGGACTGTGCTGTAGAAGCTGAATCTGTGGACAGGTTTACTGGGCTGTGTAAAGTAGGGCTCACTAGTGCTGGATTAAAGTACTTTAATAATGTTGTAGGTGGAAAACTGTTCAATGGGTGTATTTCATGTACAATTTGAAGGGAGCGGCTTGATGTGTAGGATCTGTATAGGCATATGTTTCTGTTTCTGATGTCTGCACAGCCAAAGTACATAATTACTCATGCATTCCTCGGACGAAGGCCTGGGGTCATTCTTGGTGTTGCCAAACAAACTTGTGGTTATGTGTGTGAAAGGGTGAGTGCGTGAGTTGAGTGAGTGTGGTGCGTGAGTTGGGTGAGTGTGGTGCGTGAGTTGGGTGAGTGTGGTGCGTGAGTTGGGTGAGTGTGGTGCGTGAGTTGGGTGAGTGAGTGAGCGCGTGTGGGTGAGTGAGTGTGGTGAGTGGGTGAGTGTGGTGAGTGAGCAAGTGGGTGAGTGTGGTGAGTGAGTGGGTGACTGGGGTGAGTGGGTGAGTGTGGTGGGTGGTGAGTGAGTGTAGTGAGTGTGGGTGGTGAGTGAGTGTAGGTGGGTGGTGAGTGAGTGAGGGTAGTGGGTGTGGGTGGGCGAGTGAGTGTGGTGGTTGAATGAGTGGTTGATTGTGGGTGAGTGAGTTGGTGTGGGTGAGTGTGGTGGGTGAGTGAGTGGTTGAGTGTGGGGGGTGAGTTGAATGTGGGTGGGAGAGTTGAATGTGGGTGAATGAGTGAAGGTGGTGAGTGAGTGTGGGTGAGTGAATGTGGGTGAGTGAGTGAGGTGTGGTGGGTGAGGGTGAGTGTGGTTGGGTGAGTGTGGTGGGTAAATGAGTTGAATGTGGGTGGGTAAGTCAGTTGAATGTGGGTCGGTGAGTGTGGTGGGTGAGTGGGTGAGTGAGTTGAAGGTGGGTGAGTGAGTTGAATGTGGGTGGGTGAGTGTGGTGGGTGAGTAGGTGTGGTGGTTGAGTGAGGGTGGTTGAGTGAGTTGAATGTGGGTGGGTGAGTGGGTGTGGTGGGTGAGTGAGTGTGGATGAGTGAGTTGAGTGTGGGTGAGCGTGACTGAGGTGTCTGAGAGAGTGAGTGATGAGTGTGGTGAGTGAGTGCAGTGGGTGAGTGTGGTGGGTGGTGAGTGGTGGATGGTGAATGGTGGGTGGTGAGTGAGTGTGGTGGGTGGTGAGTAGTGAGTGAGTTGAGTGTGGGTGAGTGTGGTGAAGTGAGTGGGTGAGTGTGGTGAAGTGAGTGGGTGAGTGTGGGTGAGTGTGGGTGAGTGAGTGTGGGTGAATGAGTGAGTGTGGGTGAGTCTCATTTTTGGATGTAATTTCTAAATTTTGTAAACTTTGTTTTTGTATTGTCATATTGCTTTGCATTGCCCTACCGATATGTGACAAAGTACAGGCAGAATCACAGTAACAGCTGCAAAAACTAAGAACATAAATTTGCAATAGTCATGCGTATACATTAATTGCATGTTTTTACATAAGAAGCAGATGTCTGTCACAATTAATCGACAACACTACATCAGATTGCAAGACGTATGCAATACCGTAATTTTTTAAATTATGTCTTAAAAAAGCATGTTGGTGCTGTCATGCAAGTCTGTGAAATATTTCATGTTTGTAGTGTGTCATTTGTTAGCTGTTTAACCAAACGGGAAGGAAAAATAAGTGGGAGTTTGATGCTTTGCAAAACGGTGATTATTCCCAGTGCTATGTAGCTTGGTTCTAAATTTGACAGGAGTGCAACAAATAAAGTGTCCCACTGTGAGTAGGGAAAGGCTGACAAGAAAACAGTACATTACTCTGGTCACCTGCTGTGAGCTGTCAATCACATGCAGATAATGGGTCAAATTACCCTTAGCTCTTTGCTCTTTGACAGCTAGGGAAGGTATGTTTGAAGTGGGAGGGGAGATGCCTTGAAGAACTGGATTTCAGCCTTCACAAAAGAAAGCAAGTTAGCATTTCTAAGAAACAGAAGCAATAAAATGCACTTTTCAGTTTTGTTCTGTAGCATTTGCACTGCTTGTGTTTGAAGTAGTCATTGAAAAAGGATAACATTTTAACCAAAAGTAAGGGACTTTAAGACAGCAGTGAATGCCTGTTAAGTCAATGAAGTGACAGCAGCTTAAGGGAAAACGTGGCAGATCTGATGCAATTTTTTGGAGACAAACAATGCATTCTGGGATACTTAGAGGCAGAGTAAACAGTCTGAATTATTACAAAATGCCAGCCCCCATGTGGTCAGAGTCAGAAATTGCATATAAAAATATCTAAAAGGCTCTAAATAGACCCGGAGTGCTGTTAAAATGTAGGAAACACCAAACCATGATGAAATAAATATGTTTTTTTGAGTCTGAGGGTGCAGTTGTCCTTTAAGGGAAATTGTAGTTTACTGTGTGTATTAGGTATCCTTTCCACTTCTAGGAGAAAACCTCCCTGGTGTTAGTGGTAAGGATTGAGGCTCCTTGATTGCTGGGCCAGGGCATGGTCATCACAGGTGTTTGGCAGTGGTGGGATCTACTTCACACACTAATTGGCCTGTAGTGGTGTGGGTAGAGCTAATTCCTGTAGCTTATGTACAGTGATCTCTAAAAGTGTTTTGTACTCTAAAACAGTTCAGATCACAATTGTTCTATTTCTTTTGTTAGCTTAGTATTAGTCAGGGTGAGCAGGCAGCATGTTAGCAGAAGAGTATGGAAAGCTGACAAGGAGCCAGCTGGTGGGTATGTGCCAGGCTAGGGGACTGGTGCATAGAAACTTGACTAAAGCAGACCTGATTGCAGCCTTGGTTACAGCTGCATCAGAAAACAGCCTTGAGGACAATCAGACTGACAGTGGAGATGCAATATCCTTGGAGAATGGACATCTCAACCTTTCTGCAGTGGACGTAAAAATCCAGCTGGAGCTAAAGAGACTTGAGTTGGAGGCCAGGCGTATGGATCTAGAAACAGCCGAGAAAATGTGGAGTTTACAAGCTGAGGAAAATGAACGACAGAGGAGGCATGAGAAGGAAATGCTGACTCTTTGCCAGAGTCATGGAGGTAATGGGGAAGGAGTAACCGGACCCCCCAGAAGCACAAAAGGACACATTTCTTCCACAGTTTAAAGAGGGGGATAATTTTGATAGCTTCACTCGTATGTTTGAACGTGTATGTAAACAGTTTGAAGTTGACCAAGGGCTCTGGGTACGGTTCCTGACCCCCTTACTCCATGATAAAGCTGTAAGTTTTTTAGCAAAAATGCATGACACTGTTTTGATTATACTGCTGTAAAAAGACATTTATTAGAATGTTTTAAGCTAACACCTGAAATATATAGGAAAAAGTTTCGTGAGCATAGACGCAAGGCAGATGAAAATGTATGTGAATATGTTGCTGAACTGAGCACTTATTTTCATAGCTGGGTGAGTGGATGTCAGGTCACCACTTTTGAAGGGCTGGCAGACCTTTTGGTAAGTGAACAAGCCCTTAGCACTTTGCCTGAGACATGAGGATCTGCTTAGCTGATAGACAGTGTGCTACTTCAGAGGAGTTGGGGAAGAAGGGAGACCTATACCTAGCAAGCAGGACAGCCCTGCACAGGAAAGGGACCCCCCCAGTACTGCTCATGGGACTAAAGAAACCCATGGTGGGCAGCGCAGACTGCCCTAACAGAATCCGCCAGTAGCAGGGGAAGCCACTAGTCCAGGTATATGTCCAGGAACTAGGGTTAAATGTTTTGAATGCAACCAGTGGGGCAATGTGGCATACAGGTTTCCACGGAGGCAAGATGGGGAACCCAAAGGTGAGGGAGCCAGTAAGTGGGAAAGACAAAATGCCAATAGTGCGTTATCTTGAGACAACCGGGGTATGGAACTACCATCCTGCAGATATCCTGAGAGGGAAGGATTTGGATGAGGCAGTATTATGTACTTATGCAGTTATATGCAGTGAGGCTAGGAGACAAGCATGTGGGTCTGGTAGCCTGGGAGAGATCCAGACAGACTACATAGTTGCAGCCAGGACTGCTGATGTGGTTACTTCAGGGAGTGAGCTACGCTGTAGCAGTGAGACTGAAGGTGAGCCACAGCTTCTTGTGGGTACTGATGTTCCCTTGGACAGGGTAACTGCAAAGGAAGAGGTGAGTAGTAGTACCCAGGCTGACAGTGAGTCACCACTGTCAGAGGATGCCAGACTTCCTGTGGAAGGGAAACTGGGAAGGGGTACAAGGAGAGACTTGAGACAGGCTCAGCTCTCAGACCCTACATTGCAAGGCCTGAGGCAGGAAGCTAGGGAGGCACCTGATTCTCAAGGGAAGGGGGAATCTGTATACTGGAACAAAGGGTTACTGTACAGAGAGTGGACCCCTGAAGGAGGGCTAGAAGGTGAGAGAGTACAGCAGTTGGTAGTGCCTAGAGTTTACCCTCTGGTGCTTCTAGCCATAGCCCATGATATTCCCTTTGCAGGTCATATGGGCATAAAATGTACAAAGAGGCGTATTATGCAAAACTTTTATTGGCCTGGAATTTCCAGAGATTTAACGGGATACTGCAGGACCTGTGAGAAGTGCCAAAAGATAGGCAAGGCAGGATATAAGGTGAGACTCCTTTGACGCCTTTGCTTGTGATTGAGGAGCCATTTCAGAGGGTAGCTATAGATATTGTGGGTCCTCTGAGTACCCCAAGTTCCACAGGGAAAAAGTATATCCTAGTGATGGTAGATTATGCTACACGATACCCTGAGGCAGTGGTGTTGTCCTCCATTGAGGCCGAGAAGGTGGCAAATGCTTTGCTACAGATTTTCAGCAGGGAAGGCTTCCCAAAAGAAATACTGTTTGACAGAGGTGCCAATTTTATGTTGGACCTGCTGGCTTGTCTGTGGAAGTCCTGTGGGGTGAAGCACATGAAGACCCACCCCCCCTACCATCCCCAGACTAATGTTCTTGTTGAGAGGTTAAACTCTACAATCAAGTCCATGCTACGGGCATTTGCAGATCAGTTTAAGAGGGAGTGAAACAAATATTTTCCCCATCTGTTGTTTGCTTACAGAGAGGTTCCCCAGGAATCCACAGGTTTTTCACACTTTGAGTTGCTGTATGGGCATAAGGTGAGGGCACCTCTAGATTTAATTCGAGGTGAGTGGGAAAGTGAGTGTGAGTCTCACAAGAAGTCTGTTGTGGCATAGGTCCTGAACCTCAGGACAAGGCTGAGGGAACTCATGGGCCTGGCCCAGGCGAACCTGGTAGAAGCCCAACAACAGAAAAAGGTGTGGTATGACAGGAATGCTCGAGCTAGAGAGTATGCTGTAGGGCAGCAAGTAATGGTTCTCATTCCTGTCCGACACAACAAGTTGCAGGTAGCTTGGCAGGGACCCTACAAGGTGGTAAGAAAGGTAAGTGATGTTAACTACTTGGTGGAAGTACTAGGCAGACAGCAGGGGCACAAATTGTACCATGTTAACATGACAAAACCTTACCATGATAGGGAGGCCCTTGTGCTGAGCATTTGCAGTGATTGCAGGAGGAGTCTGAGGGAGATCTGGGGACTGATCTCCTCAGTGAGGCTCAGGCTGACACCTCGGTGGAAGGGGTAGCAATGTCCTAGCAGCTATCTCCTACCCAGGTTTGAGAAATCTGAGCAGTGTTGCAGGAGTTTTGGGGCATGTTCACCGGGAAACCAGGGAGCACCCACCTGGTGCAGCACCAGGTGGATACAGGACCCCAAAGGCCCATCAGGCAGGCCCCTTATAGGGTGCCTGAGAGAGTCACACAGACTCTGAGGGAAGAGGTACAGGAGATGTTGGAACTAGGGGTGATTCAAGAGTCCAACAGTCCTTGGGCCACACCAGTGTTGTTGGTGCCAAAGGTGGATGGCAGCAACATGTTCTGTGTGGATTACAGGAAATTAAATAGACACACAGAGTTGGATGCTTACCCAATGCCTAGAAAAGATGGGGCCCTAGAGCAGCTGGGCAGGGCTAAGTATCTTACAACCATTGATCTTACCAAGGGTAAATGGCAGGTGCCATTGACTCCCAGTGCTAGAGAGAAGCCAGCCTTTGTGACTCCTTTTGGCTTGTATGAGTTCACAAAGATGCCCTTTGGGATGAAGAATGCCCCAGCGACTTTCCAGAGGCTGGTAGATCATATCTTAGCAGGAGGGTTTGCTCTTGCTTACATGGATGATATTGCTATCTACAGCCATTCCTGGCAAGAGCACCTTCAGCATGTCCGGGAGGTGCTGGGCAGACTACAGAAGGCAGGGTTGACCATTAAGCCGAGCAAATGTCAGGTGGGTATGGCAGAGGTCTCCTATGTAGGACATAGAGTGGCGAGTGGTAAGAAAAGACCAGAACCTGCCAAAGTGGGAGCCATTCAGGCATGGCCTGCACCTGTTACCAAAAAGCAGGTGAGGGCATTCTTATGGACAGCAGGGTACTACAGAGAGTTCGTTCCAGGTTATAGTACCATAGCTGCTCCCCTTACATACCTGACAGGGAAGAACAGGCCAGATAAGGTAGTGGGGACCCCAGCATGTGAGCAGGCATTTCAGAAGCTTAATGAAGCTTTGGGAGGACCTCCTCTGTTAGCCAGTCCAGACTATAGCAAATAATTTGTTGTGCAGGTGGATGCTTCAAACTGTGGGGTGGGGGCTGTACTTAGCCATATTTCTTCAGAGGGAGAAGAGCACCCAGTGGTTTATCTCAGTTGTAGGCTCCAACCCAGGGAGGAATGCTATGCAGCAGTAGAAAAGGAATTTCTAGCCATAGTGTGGGCACTACAAAAACTTCAGCCTTATCTGTATGGAAGAAAATTCACTGTGATGACAGGTCACAACCCTCTAACATGGTTAAACCGAGCCAATAATCAGCAAAATGCCAAGTTGCTAAGATGGAGTCTGAGGTTGCAAGCATATGATATGTCAGTGCAGCACTGCAGTGGGAGTTGCAATACCAATGCAGATGGGCTGTCAATACAAGGAATGGGGTAAGGTACACCCAGATAGACCTTACACTCTCAAGCAATGTTTCTTAAGGGGCACTTGAAAAACTTGCTTGAGTTCCCCGGGGGGTGGATGTGACGATTGGTAAGAGATGGGTGAAGGCTGCCAGCCTAGTCAAATAAAATTTGATACATAATTCTATCATTTGTAAATAAATGTAAAATACAGGCATGTTTTCTTGAATGTCAAAGAACACTGTGAAATGTGGAACTGCAAAATATGTGACAACATTGCACTCTACTAGCCCCAGTGAAGCATGTTGTGACCCTTTCATATTAGAATTTGGCTTCAGGGCGGCTGGGTGAAGGTTTCAGGCTCATTGTTTTAAGGCTAAAGTTTATGACCAGAATTTAGATGTGGAAGGTGCTTTATTGGTCTAGTTTCTGCTAGAATGTATATGTGAAATGCCTTGTATTGTTGTAAGTTTCTGAGTAGGTATTAGATTGCTAAATAATGCAGTTGGTGGCATGAGAACTCAGACCAGGTGTTAAGATAATGCAGTTTATTTGCCTGGGAAAATCTAAGTGTCAAAATGATGTAATTTGAGGAGGGACCCAGCAAACATGTTTGTTAGTAATGTTTAAGTACTATTTCTCACAAGAGACTGGGAGCCTTTTGACATCTAACTTACCAGCACTTTCCTTGTGCTCACATGTAAGTTTTAGCACTGATTCCTTGTAGGAATAGTTTAAAGCTAGTAAAGATTAATTAGGTATTTTTCTTTGAAATCAGACCTGTCCTACTGTATTATTTTAAGTTTCTGTGTGATCTCAGAACTCTTGGATATCTCTGTGGTGTAGTAGTTTTGTATTGTGTTTTAATTATTTATTATTAAATATGTTTAAAACCTTCTACCTGTGGCTGATTTGTGTAGAGATAAGCTCTAGTACATTGCATATTTATAGAGGTTATTGTAAAAGGCCAAAGTTAGCCTGGACTGTTAGTCATACTGCCTTTGGATATTAATATTGCACAGTAATAATTGGACACCCTTTTAAGGTCCTTTTAGTAGCTGATATTAACTGGTTGGTGGCAGTAATTACTACTGTATAGTCTGGGTAAAGGGGCACAGTTGGAGAATCTGTGTCAGCCTTTCCCAGGAGTGTCTTGAAGTTGTACAAGTACTTATCTCAAAGTGTGTGTGTGTTGTGTCAGCTGCTTGGCAGGGACACGAAGCACTGATTAAACAGAGAGGGTACTGGATGGTTTAGCTTGCCTAGTTAGGCTGAGACCTGGACCCTATAGCTGTGCCAGTGGGGAGTCTTATTGGGGACCTGGTGAGCAAGGGAGCAACCAGCCCCAGACTGACTGTGATCTCTGTGTGCACTTAAGGGAAATTGTACTTTACTGTGTGTATTAGTTATCCTTTCCTGTTCTAGGAGACAACCACCCTGGTGTTAGTGGTGAGGATTGAGGCTCCTTGATTGTTGGGCCAGGGCACGGTCATCACAGTAACTACAATGTGTTTAACTGGTACTTAGTGTAATGCAATGTAAGAAAATGGAACTTTTCTTCCTGGGCCACCAGTTGGACTTTCCTGGTAAACAAAGACAGACAAAAAAAAATAAATAAATAAAAAGAGGTTATTGGAAGTATATATTTTGGGAATGTACAGACTTGCTGTAGTACAAAAATGAGTTGAACAATTTACTAAGTTGTATACTTGGAAGATAATTTAACCTCCGTATACTGATTTTCTTGTTTAATTGGTGTAAATAACACGTACTAAAATGGTGAAAGCATTGCTATCCTTAGTGTTGATACTGTGTAAGAAAGCTGTAACTCACAAAGTGTCAGTAAGAGAGGTCAAAGAGATGTTTATGGAGATTAAAAGTATGGAACTGAACATTTGGAAGCAGGACAGTTTGACCCCGGACGATTTTACTCCAATGCAGTTGGATATACTTTCATAATTAATTTCACATTTATTGTCTATGAGAATACTTATTGGACAGTTTGACCCCAGTTAAATTTAATAAAAGCATTTTGCTGTTTTAATGTTTTAACCATGAATATTACATAGCAATTTAATAGGGTGCAGCAGTTAGTGTTGTGTCCTCACAGCAAGAGACTCTCTGGCTCGATTCTTGGCTGGAGTGCCTTCTGTGTGGAGCCTGCATGTCTTCCCTGTGATCTACTGAACTTTAAAAAAAGACATGCAGGTAGGTGCGTGAGTGTGTGTGCCTTCTCTGAAGGTTGGGCACTGGGCTGGCAACTCGACACTGTAAAAAATCCACTGCAATCATAAGTGGATTGGTGATCCGCTGTGGTGACCCCTAACCAGGAAAAGCTGAAAGAAAACATTTTTAATATGTGTATGTTAATTTAACATTATTTAATATGTAAATATTAATGTAATTATAATTTTTAATGTGTACAATAAAATCAGTTTGGAATTTTAATTAGTAAGTTAACATATTTATTATTTTCGGTTAGCACATTAAGAAATTTTGAGCAGCTCCAAGTAGGTATCCTAAATGTGTGCAATTGACCAAGCATAACTGTATGTATGCACAAGCGTTTTGTAACATTTTTTTTTAAGTTCATATTGTCTTGGCTCATTTTATTGGGACTTGTTACATTTTTTGGTGTGCACTGATGAAATTCTACTTTACATTTGTTATGTGTTACTAGTAATGCATTCTGGTTTACATCTCATAATAGTAGCACAATAAGGAGCTCAAGACTTAATGCTGGCAATACATTCTCTGTGTAAAATCAGTTCAAGCAGGTATTTTAGCAAGACATCATGCTGGCAATACATCTTTGTTGATGGCTTGTATTCTTTGATTTAATTTCGTACTGTTGTTTTGTCATTTATGGTATTGAATAGAATCTAGCAGATTTTAATGTTTACTTTTTAATGGTTGTTTTATTCTGTAGGCGTTGATCTGGTTTTTATACTGTACTAATCCTAGATCCTTATATTTAAAGTTTTAGATATAGTTTTGGAATCTGTTAATGCTGGGGTCATATTGTCCAGGGTTAAAACGTCCTGTACCTGAACTATTGGAGATGAGAAACAGAGCTTCCTAGTTGGGATTCTGTAATGGAGACTGAGCTTGAAGAGGGCATTTATACAAAAAAAAGGCACCTGATGTGGAGCTGTTTAATAAAATAGAATGTAGTGTAAGGTATAAAGTC
Source organism: Protopterus annectens (assembly GCF_019279795.1). Taxonomy (NCBI): domain Eukaryota; kingdom Metazoa; phylum Chordata; order Ceratodontiformes; family Protopteridae; genus Protopterus; species Protopterus annectens. The sequence goes on from NC_056725.1 coordinate 1,707,979,257, forward strand.
ATTATTCCAGTTCAGATGTGTAATATAGTGGTAATAAAATAATATGGTCACTAGTTAGTTCCTGAACTCTAATTGTGTTATAAGTAGTTAGTCTGTGTGTTCGAGAGCATTGCTGAATTAGTCTGGAGTCTCAAGACTAGATAGAATGGTTTGTGGTATAGATTTACATGCTTAATAATGGCCAATTACTGAAAGTTAAACTTAAGTGCCAATTTGTCCGATATGAGGGTGGTTTATTAGTACTATATAAACATATAATTACAAAATGATTGTATTGGCAATTTGTGCTGAAAAGACAAATACATGGTGTAAGGGGATTGAATAGTATGTAAAAATAGAACTATACAAAAAATTTGCTCTTAAAAAAATAAAACCAAAATGTTTACCCTGCAAGGGTTATTACGACTGATCCTTCAAGAAACTTTTATGGTAGCCTGTACTTGAAAGGGGGTTAATTACTCCTGCATCCCTATAAGCAAAAACACAGAACATTTTTAAGGTTTGCAGCAGGAGAAGAAAGTTCACTGCTTTCCCTTGACTTGTCCATGGCACCCAGAGTATTGGCAACTTGTTTGGCTCCTTTGATAGCTTTTTGCAGGTTCAAAGGAATTCATATCTTTTCCTGCGTAGAAGATTGACTTGTTATAGCAAAGTCCTACCAGGGTACTTTTGAATGCCACAAATTGTACTCTTAAAAGGGGTTCTCGGGGAATTGGGCTTGATGGCAGAAGGATATCTTCCCTAATTGCCTCTCAGAAAGTGACCTTTCTTAAACAAGGTCTGGACACTACTCTGTGCAGAGCCTTCCTTAAGACATGTTGGAGCTTCCAGCAGGTTTTCTTTGCCAACCACTCCCCAAAGGGGAAAAATACAGCCAGGGAGTATTCAAGGTTTCTGTGGTATATGGCAGCATGCATTCTGGTGGTGCCTGTGGCATGCCCACACATGAGAAAACCTCCGTGGTACTTGACAACCAAGGTGAATCAGCACCTCCATCACTTGGAAATCAGTATGGAGATCTCATGGTGGATTCTGTAATATCTTCTGAGCAAGGGAATACCCTTTCAGCACTTAAAACCTATTATGACTCTGACATCAGACTCCGCAGATGTAACATGGTGAACCTCCATGCCCAAGAGTTCTGGGAATGCAAGATGAGGAGCAAGCACATAAACAACAAGGGAATGATGACCCTCATTCTGTCACTGAAAACTTTCATCTGTGCCATGCAGGGGAGAGTCTTGTAAGTTGTGGCAGACAGCACAACAGTGATGTGGTACATAAGGAAGGAGGGATCCACTCCTGCCTACTGTGCAGACTAGCAGTGCAAGCATAGGAAATTGCAGCAGAAGGGGGTGTCTGTGAGGGTCACACATTTTCAGGGCAGAATATAATGGCAGACAAGCTGAGCAGAACTTGATGACAGACCCTTATGAATGGATGAAACACCAAGAAACATTCTTGGATCTAACTAGCAGGTAGGGTGGGTTGGAAGTGGACTGGTTTGCTACTCTTCTATACAGACAGCTGAGACAGTTTTAGTTAAGGCTAGTAACTTCAGGAGCATGGAAGGCGGATGCATTCTTCCTGCATTGTACATAACTGTTTCTTTGTGCTTTACCTCCCATACCCTTGATCCCTGGAGTTGTGACAAAACATAAAGTGGGAGAGGCCAAAACTGATCCTTATAGCTCCCATTTAGCGAAGGGGCTCTGGTTCCCTCTCCTTTACAACTTGACTAGAAGAAAACTTAAATTAATGCCTCAATGAGTGGATCTTTTAACTCGGTACAAGGGCCCATGCTACAGCCCAATATGACCACAATAAGAATGACAGCCTGGATGATCTCATACAGACAGGTGCAGATTTTCAGAAAGCATGCTAAACATAATATGAAGGAGGCTGTGAAACAAAGTGCAAGAACATCAAAGTTAAACTGCAAATGATTGTCCTTCTGGTGCTATTCCTGGGATCTTGACCTCAGAAAGGTTAAAGTGACATTGGTACTGGAGCTCCTGTCAGACCTTTGCAAATCAAGCCTAGCTTATACATCTGTAAAAGTTCATGCTTTTTCTATTTCAGCTTGCTGCCCATGTAACCCCCTATGTATTCCAGGCCATTAGTTAAGAAGTTCCTAAGGGGAGTAATTCACCTTAGGTCAAGCAAGAGACCAATGGTTTTATCATGAGACTTTAATTATGTGTTAGAAAAGTTGACATTACCTCCCTTTGAACCAGAAGCTACTTGCCTATCCATTTCCTGTCTTGGAAGACTGTGTGCCTAGTAGCAATTCTGAAATGTGTCTAATAAAGATAACTGCAAACATTAATGTGCCAAAGAAGGATCCCTTTTGAAATATTGGCACTCGAAATTGTGAAGGCTGACAAGCTGGAAAGAAAAAAGACAACCCCCAGAGTAGAGCTAATCTCAAAGATTGCTTTTCTCCTTTTAAACATCTTTATTGCAAGGGGGCAAGCACCCCACAGCTCCCAAACTTTTATATACCAACTCTGAGATCATCATGCCTTAGAGAAAAAAATGTTTGGAGAAATGGCCGTCTTGGACTTCGTATATGTAAATCCGCTTTTCAGTTATTCAGTCTCCGTGTACTGGGACTCGCTATAGCGGTTCCTGACATTTCAAATGGTTACCGCAAAAGAAATGTTTTATAATGTTTACCCAGGTAGAGTGGCTTTACGAATAAGTCCTTCCTTTATGCCTAAGTTGGTTACTAAATTGATATTAAACCAGACCTTTCAACTTGCAGTATTGTTTTCCTAAATTTCAGAACTCAAGAAGGAGAACCTTGCATTTCCTTGATGTGCCTAGACAGCTGAGGTTATACCCAATATCTACACAGAACAAAATATTTCAGAAAAACAAACCAGCTATTTGCGTGTTTTGCTAAAGGGGAGACGGGTAAGCCTGTTAATAAGCAAACCTTTTCCAAGTGGCTGGGGCATTCCATTTCATTTTATCAGCACCATTGGAAGAAAGTCCCAGACTACATTAAAATGTATTCCACTGGAGCCACTGCTGCCACCACTGTCTTCTTTAGAGGAGTTTCCATGCAAGACATCTTAGAACCAGCAACCTGGTCACCTTTACACACCTTTCTGGAGCATTACAGCGTAGGGGCTGCATCCAGGGCCAGAGCCGGGTTTGCTTCTGCTGACCTGCAAGGTCTGACTTACAAATAGTTCATCCACCTCTTGATATTTCATTGCTTTGGAAATCTTGCCAAGAGTGAAGACTGGAGCAGTGAGAATAGCATGATGAATGTAGTACAGCTGTGTTTTCACTGTTGCTATCCAGGCTTCCTTCCGCAGTCCCCTTGATGTCTCTGTGGTCCATCTGGAGTTGGAGTGTCAGTCCCATCCAATTATCTGGCTTTTCCAACCAATTTCTTCCATTACAAGTTCTTGTAGTTGATTTTTGTTAGCCATTGTTATGCATTATTGGAACTGAGCACCTTGTGGGGGGGGGGGTCTTGACTAGTGCTGGAGTCCCCACCTGCTCTCGTGTGCTCTGGGCCCTTTTGTTCCTGGTTCTGCCAGGGCAAGTGAGATCTCATGATGGATCAGTTTGGCACATCTTTTGTACTACTAGAGTCCCTGCTCCAGAATGAGGGCATCAGCTGGAGCCCTGGGGGGAGGGAAGGCTGTGTAATATTGGTCAGTTGCGGACTATCTGCATGACAGGATACCCGAAGTGTGAGAAATGCCACAGTGAAAGTATTCAAACATCTACATTTATGGTACGTTCCCTAATACAACTGTATTTTCTTTTTGATTTCGAATTGACAAGCTGGTAGAAGTGTTACCTGCTTTGGCTGTTCTAAAGAATCCCTAGGGTTCATGTCTTTATTTTTGTGTGTAATTTATTTGGTCTGTTGACTGTGTGAGATGCTTTTGATATGGGTGTCTCTTCAGTAATCTGCTTGGAATGTTAGTTTGGCAAAAGTTGCATATGGAGTATGAAGGAGGCAGCCTGCATTGTTGGGACTGGAGTTGTAATGCCAGTATCCTGATCAGTAGTCAGATTGATAACTGATGATTGCATGGTTTGCTGGTGGCACTCTGTGTGTTTGGCAGGTGCTTGCTCAGTTACACAGAAACTGTTCTCTCTGTCTTAATTTAATTTCTGAAAAAGGCGCGCATACTTCCTGTCTGAAAGTTTTGTTGTTCAACTACATCCGTACTCTGTTTATTTTAAAGCTGTATCCTACTAGTTGGAGAGTAGAAGGTGGTTTGGCTTATAGTCTTAATGTATATATTCAAGAGTTGCAGTACTTAGTACACTCGCTTTCTGGGTAGGACTTGTGTTAGATTAGATTTCTTTGTTGTTGTACAGGTAGACACCCCAAAGAAGACCAGTAAAAAAAAAAAAAAAAAAAAAAAAAAAAACAGGTTAACTTAGTAATGTTCAGCTGAAGGCAACCTAGTTATCCAGTGCACAGGTTGCCCTCATCTGATGCACACTGTTGCTTTTATAATGTTTAACACTGATTTTAAACAGTTAACAAAAGTAATCCTGAAGTTACCATTTAATTTCTGAAGCTCATTGTTGGTTTGCTGGCATGCCCCCCGTTACGTAGAGAAGAATGTGTTGACCTATTGCAGGGCCACACTTCATTCACTTCACTGTGGCTTTAATAAGTCATGCTGTTTAATGTCTTGTACAGGCTACATACTAATTAAAACAATAGCTTCTTAGTATTTATCCTAAATCAAGTTATTAAATTATTTTTTATCTGTGCACAGCAAGAATGAGACATTAAGCATCATGTTTTAAAAGCTTCATGTATCCGAGTGGAGCGTGATCCCGTGCTGTCCTTGTTTTAAAAGTTCCATGTAACCGAGTGGAATGTGGTCCATCCCATGTTATCCTTGTTTTAAAAGCTCCATGTAACCGAGTGGAGTGTGGTCCCATGTTATCCTGGATATTCTTTGTGTTTCACTGTTGCAGTCATCTGCCTGCAGGTAGCTCTCAGTCGGCCCGAATACCAGAGTCTTGAGATTTCTGCTTTGGGTGCTGTCGCCTCATCATGGCGACAGGTCGTCAGGGGTATAAAACATGCAGCCGATGCCATTACATCAGCTTTTCTTGCCGTGCGGGAGCCCAAAGCAGTTTGCAAGTGCCGGTCGGCAGCTACCTGAAATTTTCGTTTTTCGAGTTTCAAACCTGAAATCTTCTAAAGCCAAGTACCCTGTTGGGGATTCTTTTTTCTTGCTTTAACCAATGTCAGAAAAAGTTAACCATTGTCTTGCCTGTGGAAAGCAAATACCTCACAGAGATTTTCATTCTTACTGCGTCACCTGTTTAGGCCCAGACCATGACGTCCCTCGCTGTCGGTTTTGTGCCTTGTTCAACGCCCAAACTATTCGTCATCGGGCTGTTTTTGTCTCTAAATTCTTTCACTCTCATTCTCCATATTCCAAAATGACGTCAGTAAGCCATCCGACTACCGACCTTCTGAAAAAATGCAAAGATAAAGACAGAGACCGCATAGGTCCTAAACTGCCGATGACGTTTTCATTAAGCTAGTCGCCAGTCCGCCGGTACTCAGTGAGGCACTTTCGCAGCCCCTGTTACCTGCTTCTACAGATTTGCAGGCCTCTACTGAGACCCATTCGGAGTCCGGTATGCCGCGAGATGCTTCTTTGATTATGGAACCTGCGGATGTCTCTACCTCGGATGGGTCTGGAGCCGCTGTGCAGGCACCGGCTTCTGAGGGTGTATTCAGACCTTCGGATGTTCGTATTAAACCGACTACATCATTAATTACTAAATCTACCGAATTTCTCAGGCTTAGAGTTCGCACTACGCCTAGGAAACAAGATGACCAAAGCACATTCTCAAGGTCCCATGCCACAGAAACAAATGCTTAGAATGGCTGAAGACCTTATTACTTTAATTAAGGGAAGCCAGCCTCCCCCCTCTAAAAGACAAAGAATTGATTTTCCTTCAGATCATGAGTCTGATGACTCTGACCCCTGTGATTACCAGGACATACCCTTATCTACCCTATGAGGACTCAGATGGATCAGGGCTTTAATTTGCAAATTTCACATGTTGAAGTACCAGCAGCATATTATTGATCTAGTTAAACAAAAATGTTGTTGATTCATGATTGTGCAGAAAGTAAGGACTTACAAGACTTAATTCATTCTGCAAACCAAGTTGGTAAACATACTTTGCAGTGTGGTTTTGATGCCTTATAAGCATCTTGCAGGGCTGCTGTCACTGGGTCTGTTCTGAGAAGGCATGCTTGGCTGAAGGAACAAATCTTGCCAGACCATGTCAAGGCAAAATTACTTGATGCTCCATTAAACGAAGACTGTTTGTTTGGCTCTAAAGCTGAAGAAGGTCTTAAGATGGAAGAAAAAGCTAAATCCATGCAAACTGTTAAAGATTTCTTACAGGTACAGCCACCTAGATTCAGTAGGCATTGGCCTTCAAACAATTGGTCCTTTCCAGTCCCTTCCAGACCTTCTCAGCCCAAACCCAGGGGCAACAGACCACAAAAACTACAGTCTCAGGGTATGCACAGACCTAAACAATGGAGTGTCCCTCCTCGAAAACTTGGAGTGGTAAGCCACCCCCCTATGGAAAAAGTTCACAATGACTTGTCCTTAACCCTTCCCAGCCATGCCCAAGTACTTGCACCCCTAGGACGAAAACTCACCCTGCATGCAAAAAACTGAGTATATTACCCAGGACTGATGGGTCTTAAACATTGTATCCCAGGGATACCGATTCTATTTCCACTCTCTGCCAACCCCAAGCGGATTGCCAGGCCTTCCTCCAAACCAGTGGACAGAGGCCCAAAAGCAAGTACTTTCTCTTTTCAGTATCAGGGCTATTCGACCTGTGCCAACAGAGCAAAGGGGACAGGGTTTCTACTCCAGGCTGTTCCTGGTGCCCAGGAAAGAGAACTCTTGGCGCACTATTCTGGAACTGTCAACCCTGAACACCTTCCTGGTGGTACCAAAATTCAGAATGCTTACACTCCAGCAGCTCCTTCCTATGCTAGCCAAGGACTCCTGGCTAGTCACCCTAGACTTAAACAAAGCTGATCTGCACAGCCCCATAAGGGAATCTTGCAGGAAATATCTACATTTCAGGGCAGGCTCTATGCACGATCAGTTCTCTGCACTTCCCTTTGGCTTATCTACTGCGCCCAGGGTATTCACAAAGTGCCTGACTCCAGCCATTGCTTATTGCAGGCAGAGAAATATCCACATTTACCCATACTTGGACGATTGCCTGATTTAGGCGGACAGTCAGGAATTGCTACTTCAGCACCTGATGTTTGTAAAGAGACTCGTAACTTCTCTGGGGTATACCATCAATGAAAAGAAATCACATCTGGTACCCAGCCAAAAGATTGTATTCCTGGGAGCAAGCTTGAACACAACTTTCCAGATGGCATTCCTCAGTAGAGAAAAGCAGGTTTATTTGACAACTTATTTCAAACTACTGGCCACCCAAACCCAGCTATCTGCAAGAGAAATACTGCAAGCCCTAGGGTTCATGGCCTCATGTGTTCTACTGATTCCATATGCAAGACTGCATATGAGGAAATTCCAGTGGTGCTTAAAAAGTCCCTGGTGTCAATATTCCCAGGACCTGGAAGCAGTGATTCCTATCATTCCTTGCCTAAGGACAGAGTTCCTTTGGTGGGCAGAGGCTTGCAACCACAACAAGTGACTCCTTTTCTCACAACCCCCCCACTGTCCAAACTCTGAAAACAGACGCATCAAACTATGCATGGGGGGGCTCACATGGCAGGCAAATGCATTCATGGCAAATGGAGCCCAGGACAAATTCACCTGCATATCAATCAAAAAGAAATGTTAGCTGTACAGAATGCACTGACAGCCTTCAAGTACCTTATCCTGCCAGGACAAGTCCTGATAAAGACAGACAACACCAATGTTATGTGGTACATAAACAAGCAGGGGGGAACTCACTCCTACCCACTCTGTAGGTAAGCCATGACACTGTGGAACACAGCCTTAAGCAACCAAATGCACCTGCAAGCTCAATTCCTGCCAGGCAAACAATTCACTAGCAAATGACTTAAGCAGAAATCTAATGGACCCACACGAGTGGAAACTGGAACCAAACTCATTCAAACTTCTAATACACAGGTGAGGGACACCAGAGGTGGACCTCTTTGCATCCCCCCAAAACCATCAACTAAACAAATTTTGCACCAGAATTCCCCACAGCCAAGCTTGGAAAGTGGATACCCTATCCTTCACATGTGAAAACCTCTCAATCTATGGCTTCCCCCTCTGCCCCTCCTTCCAAAGGTACTCCTCAAGATCAAACAGGACAGGCCAAGGACAATCCTTATTGCACCAGACTGGCCACATCAGCATTGCTACCCACTCCTCAGTCTGACAGCAGTGCCACCCTGGCACCTACAGCAGACCCCCTCTCTGCTGTCCCAGCAGGAGGGACAGATTTTGCATTCTCTGCTGCAAACCCTAAACGTGGCAGCCTGGCTTATTCCCTGTATACATCACCAACAACCCTCAGCAAACAGGTGCTGGATGTTGTCCTTGAGGCCAAGTACTAGGAAATCCTATTCAGAAAAGTGGAATAGATACTGTTCTTAGAGCCAGTCTCAAGGGAAGGACACAGCCGTGCCCTTCTTGCCTCAAATCCTAGATTACCTAGCAGAGCTGCTCCACAAAGGCCTCTCCTTCTCATCAATTAAGATTCATGCCTTTGCCATCTCAGCTCATTACAATACTGAGCCACCCCTCTTCTTTCACTCTCTGATCAAACAGTTCCTGAGAGGAGCTAACAATTTAAGACCCCCAAGGAGAGCTCCCACTCCTACCTGGGACCTTAACTTTGTACTAGAGAAGCTCACACTTCTCCCTTTTGAGCCTGCTGCTACAGCAGAGTTAAAATTCCTCTCTTGGAAAACAGCCTTACTGCTAGCCATCACTTCAGCAAGAAAGAGTGTCAGAGTTACAGGCCCTTATGACTGTGGAACCCTTCATTATCTTCCATGCGGACAGGGTTTCTCTCAGGACTAAACCCATCTTTTATGCCCAAGGTGGTATCCAGTGTGGCTTTAAACCAATCCATCCTTTTGCCAACCTTTTTTTCCTAATCCTCAGAATAAAGGGGAAAGGATCCTACACTCCTTGGACGTCCACAGACAGCTCAAGTTCTATCTGGACAGGACTAAACCTTTCAGCAAATCTGACCAGCTGCTTGTCAGTTTTGCTACAGGGGCAGAGGGCAAGGCCATTTTGAAACGAACCATTTCTAAATAAATAGCACACTGCATCCATTTCTGCTACAAACACCATGGAAAACCTACCCCACAGGGGATCAGGCCTCATTCCACCAGGGCTACCTCAACCTCTACAGCTTTTCTCAGGGGAGTCCCTACCAGGGACATTCTGGAAGCTGCAACCTGGTGTTCTGTACACGCCTTCACCAGGCATTACCTCTTACCTGTCTTTTCCAAATCCAGGGCTGGATTTGCCACAGCAGTCTTAGAAGGCCTGTTAGCCAGTCCTACTACTTCTTGACTGCCTCCACCCTTCCTCAGCTTTGGGAATCAACCCAAGTGTGACGACTGCAACAGTGAAACACGAAGAACATAGTACAGTTCTGTACGCTTACCATAAATGTAGATGTTTGAGTGTATGTACTGTTGCAGTCCGGGTTACACTCCCTCCAGCACTCGGTCTACTTTCGACCTATCCTCTTTTTTTGGCCATATCTTATGGAAATGGTATTTACTTTTTACTGGAGGTGTTCTGCACCATTTGGTTGCTTCCTGTTTGGGGGGCTCTTGACATCTGGGGCAAGAACAACTGATGTAATGGCGTCGGCTGCATGTTTTATACCCCTGACGACCTGACATCATGGATGAGGCGACAGCACCTGAGACAGAAATCCCAAGGCTCTGGTATTCGGGCCGACTGAGGGCTACCTGCAGGCAGATAACCCAAGTGTGATGACTGCAACAGTGAATACATCTACATTTATGGTAAGTGTACACAACTGTACATTTTAAAAACTCCATGTAACCGAGTGGAGTGTGTCCCATGTTCTCCTTGTTTTAAAAGATCCATGTAATCGAGTGGATTGGGGTTGCATGTTATCCTTGTAGTATGTCAGCATGCTGTTCCTTAGAAGGAGTGTGTCAGCAAACTGGTAACACACTTTTAGGAATTGTTACTAAGGTAATTCTGAAGCTAACACTTGGCTTTAAATGTTAGAAAAGGCATCAGTATGTACCTGTTGAGGGTAGCTGCCACCCAGCGAGTGATGGCTATCTTCAAAAAAAAAAAAAAACATTAAAACTCCCTTTTAAGGTAAGTGCTGGAAAAGAAAGTGCATCTTTAATGTTTCATTGTTTATTTACATTGTTGCTTTTGAGAAAAAAAGGACAATTTCTTGGCATCATCGTGACTAATATTTTTGGCAGTCCAAGGATGGAAGTATATATTTGTGTATTTGTTTGCTAGTATATTGATTGCACTGATCAAATCTGACCAGTTTCAGGCACTGCCCAGGAGCAGTACAATATCTTTTACAAAATAAATAACAGACATTCACAGTAAATAGTAATGTAACAAAAATTCACGTAGACAATATTTTCCAAAAGAGAAATCACAGACCTTTCCAGTAGACATAGGTGTAACTGAGAGAAATTCCCCTTTCTCTTTATGTTAATTTACTCATCTGGTGTTAACCAGAAATGTGATTTAGTCCCGAGGGGGTTCCTTTTTGGTCTTTGCAAGTCCATACAATGTCGGTATCTGTTACGGCTGCACCACTGTTGCAATGCTTGGACAGGGCAAAGACTTTGTCTGTGTGTGAAGTGGTGTGTATGAAAACAGAGTGCCCCCCTCTTCTAATAAAGACATTGTATTCCCTTTCACGTGATATTGTTTATCATGACACATCGTGTGGAAAAAAAAAAAAAAAAAGAGACTGGCACACAGTGCTGTAGACACGTAGCTGTAACAGTGCAATATTTTCATAATAGGGAAGTAATGCTGTGTGTTACAGAATGCAGTTTCCGTTGTGAATTGCATTTCTGCTCTACTGTCTCCATATGTTAGTTTTGTCTTATCGGTTTTAAGCACTGCTTTAGCAAGACAGTTTTAGCTTGACCAGATTACATTATTTAAACTGAGGGCCAGTTTGCTTACTGCTCTGCGACTGTTATATTTAGGTTTGATCTCCATAGTTGCTTGAAGTGCCTTTACTCTTCATCAGAGATGACATTCCCCCAGCTGCTTAATACCAAGAAATTAAGTAGCTCAAGTCTGCCAGTAGTTCTTCATCTCCCTTATCTTGAATATTCCAGGATTCAGCTGCTGGTAGTAAAGGGATTTATTTTGTGTGTTGAAGTCAGTATTGCCGTAACATACTGAGCAAAAGGCATAAACTTATGCTTGTTAAAAAAAAAAAAAAAAAAAAAAAAAAAGCCGTTGCGTTTCACAGATTATCATTATTTGCAGAAAGTGGCTTTGCTTTTGTAATGCTTCCTACTCAAAGCAGTGAGTCTTAGGTTTGGCATTTGCAGACAGGAAACCATCTGACATGAGTGTTGCCCACGTGACAGAAGCCACTCTACTGTTCATGGAGTATTTTGTGAAATTAAAAAGACAAACTTTCACTGTTGAGAATCTCAGTATGAGATGCTGCATATGCTGAAATATTACTGTGGCCTTTTCTTTAAAACGGAAATAATTGTGTTATCTTTTTTTTTTTCCTTTTCCTGAACTAAACATCTGTGTGATATTATAACCTGCATCTGTTTACTGATGAAGTTCTATGTAGTGTGGAGGAAGTATTTGCTTTAGAAAAAAAAAAAATGATTTTAGGAGGAAGTAGGGAAACTGAGCTTGCGTGAAAGATTGTGACCTGGGAGCCTCTACAGTAGTTGGAAACATTGACAGAATGCTATAGATGTGAAGATCAGAAACCCTAATCAGTATGCAGTGTAGGATATTCCTGTGTCATAAGCTGTTGTTTCATGTCTGATTCTTTCCTTATTAATAAGTTATTGGTTGATGTTCTTCTTTCGGCTTTTCCTGGTTAGTGGTTGCCACAGCGGAACTCCGGTCCGCTAATGATTGGCAGTAGATTTTTATGGTGCCGAGGTGCCAGCTCGACACCCAACCTTCAACGAAGGCACGCCCATTCACACATGTCTTTCGAACGCCAATCGACCGCGGGGAGGACATGCAGACTCCACACAGAAGGTGCTCCAGCTGAGAATCAAACGGGAGAACCTCTTGCTGTGAGGCGACAATGCTACCGCTGCACCACCGCGGCTTACAGTAAGTTATTGGTTGATAAAATGCACAAAATACTTGATTTTAAAAGTAATCATTACGGATAATAAACTTTACAGGTTTGCTAATGTGTCACTAAAATGTCAGGTTTTTAAATGTTTTTATTCACAAATTACCACTTTAAACGAATGTGCCATTTCTGTTGCTTTTGCCTTTCCTTTGGTAGTCATATTGAGGGGATTACTTACTGACTATATGAAATGAAAAGCCTATTACTAAACAGTCATTTCTATTGCTTTTATAACCATGTACTAATTTTTTCTGTTAATTTGATGTTGAATCTGCAGTGATATTTCTGTTGCACATCAAGGGAATACATGTGCTTTTCTATAAATGCCATGATTAAAAGTAAGGGTGCCAATTAACAAAGTCTTGAAGCTGGGAGTGGAAGGCTTGAAAGTAGGCTACAGTGTCAGTAAGCTAAGAAAACCTGGTTAAGGAGACCTACATAGATATGTGTATTTTTGTATAATATGTATTTTTGTGGGTCAGATTTTAAAGATAAGTTGATTTCAACTTGAGAGCAGTTTGATGAATGTGGCTGCATAGATGATTATTATTGTTATACCCACCATAATAAAATTATTGCAGACAGGGTCAAGGCCCACTGTACCAGGGCCTTGGCTTCATCTTTGGCTTTTTGGAAAGGGTTGGATTTGTAGAAGTATTCTAGAAGCTGCTACTTGGTCTTCTATACATACTTATACAAGATGCTATAAGCTTGATTTCTTCTTTTGATCCAGGTCAGGTGTTGCTATGACCTCACTACAGTGAGGGAAGGGATGTATTTCCCTCACCGCACTGTACCGCGATCCCCTCACATGAGCGAACGTTAGAATTGCGAATGCACAGTCCATTCGCAATGTTAACGTTCGCTCACATCACCTGCCGAACTATGAAGTATTTGAACATCTGTTCGAATACTTCATAGCCGTGCAAGTGCACATTGGCATTGTGATAGTAAACCGTATTATACATATGTATGTGTGTGTGTATATGTATATATCTGTATTTATCTATCTATCTATATAGATATATATATATATACACACACACACGCGCACACACACACACACACACACACACACACACACACACACACACACACACACACACACACACACACACACACGTGTATGTATATTTGTGTGTGTGTGTAAATGCATGTATATACATTTGTACATATATGTATGGGTCTACTTTACAATCCTGATGTTCTAAATAATGATGCTCAGAACCTCGAGATTGTGCAATCTCGAAACCTGTTACTGGAGATCACTGTGCCGTGCGGAACAGGAAAATTACCATTCTCTTCACTGTAGTGCGATCTCAGAGTTGGTATATATAAGTTGCAGGGGGTGTGGGAGGTGCAGGAGGGCTTGCCCGCCAGCAAAAATGTGTTTGTTGATGTAGTTTTTTTTTTTTTTTTTTTATTTTGAGATTGTACAGTTAATAAAATTTGTTATAGATAAATCTGCATAGGTCAAGCTAAATGTGTATTTTATTTTTATTTATTTTATTTAACATTTGTTTACTGGGAAAGTCCAACTTTGAATGAAGCCAATTTTCAGAAGAAGCCCGGGGAGAAATACTCCAGAGTCATGTCTTTGTAACATGGCAGGAAACTGGAGCACCCAGAGGAAACCCACATGAATGCAGGGGGGACATGCAGACTCTGTACAGAAGGCAGTCCAGCCGAGAATCGAACCAGAGAACCTCTTGCCGTGAGGCAACAACGCTGCCACTGCACCACTGCTCCATTCATGTGCAGTAAGGTAAATAATATAAGAGCTTGTATGTAATGTTGGAAATCAACAGACTATTAGTCCAGTAACTAGACATTTCTTGGAAATTGGATCCACAGTGGTAGATTCAAGATTCATGGTACTTGTACAACATCTCTTCCACTTAACTTATTTAAACCAGTGGCTGCTATTTAAAGAAAATTATATTTTATAGTGAAGTGTCAGACATAACCACTGAAGAAATGAATGATATTTATTCAGACACTGTTTCTGTAAGGGAGTGTGAAAGATACTGTTGAAATTAGTTGCTGATGGTGAATTGTTACATAAGCACTGAAGAGAAAGATGGCCTGTTTGTGTCCCTGAAGGCTATAAAGCTGAGACATCACAGACCTTTTAATTGATGAAACAAGTTTTATTTCAGCTTTATTATTATTATTATTTTGTGAATTCTAACAAAGTTAGATTACATGTAGTAGTGTAGTCAAGATTGCATTAGAATTTATTAGTTTTATAGTTCAGTTGTGTTTTTCATTAGTTTAGCATTACTTAAATCGGATAGAAGCTATTTTGTTTTGCCTGTAATCTCATTTTCCAATTGGCTAGTTGTCAAGTGTTTTCATTTTTTTTTAAATTTTGTATCTTATTTTGTTTTAATGAGTTTCACTTTTATATGAATGAATTTAATTTCTAAGGATTAGTTTATGTTGACATTGTTGTGTTGAGATTTTTTTTTTTATATCTTATGTGTGGGGGTAGTTTTTTTTATGTTGAATTAACCTGAATGGAAGAAACAATCCATATTTTATTTTTTATATGTATGTAAAAATGTGGATTTGAGTTTGAGGTTGTTAAAGGTGGCCCATATTGTTTTGGGATCTTGTGTGTGTGTGTGTGTGTGTGTGTGTGTATCTGTGCATCACGTGTGCAGTATATGATCCTTTTTTATATATATATATATATATATATATATATATATATATATATATATATATATGCTGTAAACACTGTAAGGTTAAGGGAAACTTTAAATCTTTGGTAATGCAGTAAGGATATAAATAAACCTGTAACTTGAGTATAGATAAAAATAATTTCATAGCATATGGAGTACATGTTTCTGTCACTGCCTTTATCTGGAATCTGCATTTAAGATGCATGCAGTTGTAAATGTGGATGAATGTTTAATGCATGTGTGCTTGTCCTTGCGCGCGCATGCACACACACACCGAAATCCACAAGAAGTGTTACGAACAATATATATTCCAAAATGTAAACTAAACCACACTAAAAACAAACAAAAAAGTTGTTCTACGAATGGGACGAAAGCTGTTACCATTTGTATTTGTTTTTAACTATTAAAGTGAATTGTATTTTAAACCGCTGGTGTTTTTTGTACACATAAACACACACACACATACACACACTCGCACACATATGCACACAAAGTTATGACTGAGAAGAAATATCCAAGATAAAGCAGTTAATTAGGCAGTTGATAAGTAGTTAAAGTAAAAGTTTAAAAAAACAAAACACAGTGGTTTTATTTTATTAATTTAGTAAACATGCAAGATGCTCATCGTGTTTCACTGTTGCGGTCATTACACTTGGGTTATCCTGCTGGCAGGCTACCTGCAGTCGACCTGAATTCCAAACTCTAGGTCTGGTGTCGGTTGCTGTCGCCTCTTCCCTGACGTCAGTGCGCCAGGGGTATAAAAGATGCAGCCGACAACATTTTCTTCAGTCTTTCTTGCCGCGCAGTGCCCGAAGCAAAAGCAGTTCGCAAGTGCCGGTTGGCGAATTTCAGATCCGAAGTCTTCATTAAAGCTAAGTACCCCATTGGGGAAACTTTTTTCTTGCTCCAGTCTGATGTCAGAAAAAGTTAACAGTTGTATTTCTTGTGGGAAGCAAATACCTCATAAGGATTTTCATTCTTACTGTATTCCTTGCATAGGCCCTGATCACAACGTTGCTAGCTGTCGGTTTTGTGCTAGATTTAACCAACGCACTATTAAGCGTCGGTACGATTTTGCCTTTCATTACTTTGGCCAAAGATTCAATTATAAAATGCCATCAGCACAGTCGACGACCGGAGTTTATAAAAAGCGCAAGGAAAAAGAAAAGGACAGGCATCCGAGGTCCAAAACCTATGATGAGGCTTCCGCTAAGCCAGTCGCCGGTTCTCAGTGAGGCGCTTTCGCAGCCCGTGACGCCCGCTACCTCAGAGCCACAGGCCACTAATGACTCCCACGTGGAGCCAGCTAGGCCTCTGGATACTCAAGGTATTGGATACAGGCATCGGCTTCTGAGGGTGTTTTCAGTCCTACACAGTTATATGTAAAGCCTACTTCAGCTTCCAAAGCAAAGACTAAAGCAGTTCTAAAGACAAAGAAACAAGTACAGCATTCTCCTGGACAGACTTCCATGCCTAAAAAACAGATGCTCAAAATGGCCGAAGACCTAATTACCTTGATCAGGGGTTCCCATCCCCTTCCTGACAAGAGGCCTAGGCAAGAGACCGAATATGAATCTTCAGATCAGGTTTCTATTTCCTCTGACTCCTCTTCTGAACAGGAATACTCTCTTCCGCCTTACGAGGATTCTGATGCTGAAGAATCTATCCCTTCAGCCTCACTGCCTGAGGATTATTATTTTGGGGAAACCCTGCATACCATGAGGGAGCACTTCCACTGGGAGAGCCAAGACTACTCAGAATCTAAGAAAAGGCTTAGAGATTTTCTTTTACTACCTCAGCACAGGCCTCTGGCTATTCCTCCTGTGTTAGACATTGTAGATGATGTATTTTCAGAGTCCGGACTTTCTCCTGACTCTTTACCTCCTGCCCCTGTTAAACCAGACAGATACTACAGGGTTCCAGATTCACATAAATTTCTTTATAAAAACCCCGCTGCTGACCCAGAAACTATTTCTCAAGGTCCCAAAGGGGTCAAGGCTTCTACTGCAAAAAACCCTATCCCCTCTTGATAAAGATTCAAGGGCACTAGACAGATGGGGAGAAAAGGTTTACACTTCTGCTACCTTGGCTGTGAGGGCTTTAAATTGTCAATTTCATATGCTTAAATATCAGCAATACTTAATGTCACTGCTAAAACAGAAAATGTTGTCCAATTCTGATTGTGCATAAAATAATGAATTGCAGGATTTATTGCATGCAACTGAACAAGTGGGAAAGCATACATTGCAATGTGGTTTTGATTCTCTGGAGGCCTCTTGCAGGGCTGCAGTTACGGGTTCTGTCATTAGGAGGCATGCTTGGTTAAAGGAACAGAATCTGTCTGATCAGGTTAAAGCAAAATTGCTAGATGCTCCATTACAGCATGATACCTTATTTGGTGTTAAAGCAGAGGAGGTGTTGAAGAAAATGGAGGACAAAGCGAAATCTATGCAAACAATAAAGGATTTCTTACAGGTACCGCCACCCAGATTTAGCAGGAGCTGGCCTACAAAGAATTGGTCCTTTCCAGTGTCAGACAGGCCACAAAGAGGCAGATACAGACGCTCCAGAGGCAGATCCCAGCCCCAGGGCTCATACAGGCCTAAACAGTGGGGCGCTTCTACCTCCAAAAGCGGAGAAGACAAATCACAGCCATACAGGAAACCGTCCCAATGACTTTCCTCTGCCAGCACCAAGCACTTATCTTTTGGCAGCCTCCTTAGGGGGAAAAATAGCACTATTTCCTCAAAATTGGCACATGATCACCCAGGGCAAATGGGTCTTGAATATAGTGTCCCAGGGCTACAGGTTCCACTTTCACACCCTGCCAAGGGCAAAAGGTATGCCAGACCTGCCACACAATCAATGGGCAGAGGCACAAAAACAAGTTTCATCCCTCAAAGACATGAGGGCCATTCGGCAAGTACCACAGCAAGAGCAGGGACAAGGATTTTACTCAAGACTTTTCTTGGTACCCATAAAAGACGAAGCCTGGAGACCAGTACTGGACCTGTCTATTCTAAATACATTTCTGGACGTTCCAAAATTCAAAATGTTGACTCTGCAGGAGCTCCTGCCCATGCTGGGCAAGAAGGCTTGGCTGGTAACTTTGGACCTAAAAGAGGCATACCTGCATATTCCAGTCAGACAATCTTGCAGAAGATACCTCAGATTCATAGCTGGCTCAGTGCACTACCAATTCTCTGCACTGCCCTTTGGCTTATCTACTGCACCCAGGGTCTTCACAAAATGCCTGACACCAGTAATTGCATTTTGCAGACAAAGAGGAATTTAAATATAGCCTTACTTGGATGATTGCCTTATTCAAGCAGAGAACAAGGACATTCTACTAAAGTATCTGGCGTTTGTAAAAAGATTTGCCTAGGGTACACAGTAAACGAAAATAAATCAAAACTAGTACCCTCTCAAGAGGTAATATTCCTGGGTGCAAAATTAAATGAAACTGCCCAGATGGCTTATCTCACGCCAGACAAACAAAGGCAACTGACTTCTTACTTAAAATGTTGGCAGCAAAGACCCAGTTATCTGCAAGAAAAATTCTGCAGGCTTTGGGCTTCGTGGCATCCTGCATTCTGCTAATTCCATATTCCAGACTGCATATGAGGAAACTACAATGGTATCTAAAAAGTGTTTGGACTCAACATTGCCACAGCCTGGAAACATTAATTACCCTCATTCCTTGCCTGCAACAGGAGTTTCGATGGCGGGCACAGGCCTGTCACCACAACAAGGGACAACCATTCACCCTACCCACAGCCAGGCAGTCAATAACAATGGATGCATCAGACTATGCCTGGGGGGCCCACATGGCAAAAAAATGTATTCAGGGCACATGGCCCACAAGCCAAAGGCATCTTCATATCAATCAAAAAGAGATGCTAGCTGTTCAGAATGCCCTGACAGCTTTCAAGGATCTACTCCATCCTGGACAACTACTGATAAGGACAGACAATACTACAGTCATGTGGTACATAAGCAAGGAGGCACACATTCCTACCCCCTCTGCAGACAAGCCATGACTTTGTGGGACACAGCATTGACTTATCAAGTACACATGCAAGCACAATTCCTGCCAGGAAAGAAAAATACGCTGGCAGACGAACTAAGCAGAAACCTCACGGATCCTCACGAGTGGAAACTGGATCCACAAATGTTCATCATGTTACACTGCTGCAGTCATCACACTAGGGTTATCCTGCCGTTAGGCGGTCCCGCAGTCGGCCCAAATTCCAAAGTCTTGGTCCGGCATTGGTTGCTGTCACTTCTTCCCTGACGTCAGTGCACCAGGGGTATATAAGAGGCATCCAACGCCATTTTCTTAAGTCTTTCTTGCCGCGCGGTGCCTGAAGCAGAAGCAGTTTGCAAGTGCCGGTCGGCCGACTCCCGAGATTTTCAAATCGAATTTCAGACCAAAGTCTTCAATAAAACTAAGTACCCCGTTGGGGAACCTTTTCTTGCCTCAGTCCGATGTCAGAAAAAGTTAAAAATTGCATTTCTTGTGGGAAGCAAATACCTCATAAGGACTTTTATTCTTACTGCATTCCTTGCCTAGGCCCAGACCACGACGTCTCAGGTTGTCGGTTTTGTGCTAGGTTTAATAAACGAACTATCAAACGTTTGTTCGATTTCACCTGACATTACTTTGGTAGGAAACCATGCCGTCGGAGCAACTGACTACCGGCATGC
Organism: Protopterus annectens; assembly: GCF_019279795.1. Classification (NCBI taxonomy): domain Eukaryota; kingdom Metazoa; phylum Chordata; order Ceratodontiformes; family Protopteridae; genus Protopterus; species Protopterus annectens. The sequence continues at coordinate 1,707,999,011 of NC_056725.1, forward strand.
ATAAAAAACACAAGGATAAGGATAGGCAGCCTAGACCCAAACCAGACTCCGAGGCCTCTGCTGGGCTTGTAGTCTGTTCTCCGGTTTTCAGTGAGGTGCCTACGCAGCCCCTGACGACCGCTGAATTGGAACCCCAGACGGCTTCTGATTCACAAGCGGAGAGTACTAGGCCTGCGCAGCCTTGTTCTTTAGGCCCTTCCGACTCCATAGCAGAAGGAGATTCCGGTGCAGTAGAAACGCCTTTGGTTGCAGAAGGTGTCTTCAGACCGACTACACTCACCATTAAATCTTATACTAAGCTTAAAACTCCATTAAAAACTAAAAAGACTGTACATCAGTCCCCAGTACAAGGCCCCATGCCTAAGAAACAGATGCTTAAGATGGCTGAAGATTTAATTACCCTAATCAGGGGTTCCCATCCTCCGCCTGAAAAAAGGCCAAGACAAGAGGAGGATTATGTTTCCTCTGACCAGGTTTCAATTTCCTCAGATTCTTCTGTGGAGCAGGAATACTCTTTTCCCCCTTATGAAGATTCTGATGCTGAAGAGTTTATTCCCTCAGCATCTCCTCCAGAAGACTACTCCTTTGGGGAAATTTTACATACCATGAGGGAACATTTCCACAGGGAAGGCCAGGATTATTCTGATTCTAAGAAAAGGCTCCGAGAGTTCCTTTTACTTCCCCAACACAGACCACTTGCTATCCCTCCTGTGTTAGACATTGTGGATGATGTTTGTCTAGAGTCTAGTCTTAACCCAGACTCTACCTCCTGCTCCAGCCAAACCAGACAGATACTACAGAGTCCCTGACTCACACAAATTCCTATATAAAAGCCCTGTTGCTGACCCAGAAACAATTTCCCAGGGTCCCAAAGGGGTTAAGGCCTCCATTGCTAAAAATCCTGTACCCTCTGAAAGGGATTCCAGAGCACTAGATAAATGGAGAAAGAAGGTATACACCTCAGCTACTGTAGATATGAGAGCATTAAATTGCCAGTTTCACATGCTAAAATGTCAGCAATTCCTAATGTCTCAATTAAAACAAAAAATGAGCACACATTCAGAGCAGCCTGATTTCAAGGAAATGCAGGATCTGTTACATGCAGCTGAACAGGTGGGCAAACATACTTTACAATGTGGATTTGATTCATTGGAAGCTTCCTGTAGAGCAGCAGTGACTGGGTCTGTCATACGTAGACATGCTTGGTTAAAAGAACAAACCCTGACTGATCATGTTAAAGCAAAGTTATTGGATGCACCTTTACAGCAGGATGTTTTATTTGGTGTAAAGGCAGAAGAGGTTTGAAAGAAAATGGAGGATAAGGCAAAATCTATTCAGACAGTTAAGGATTTTTTACAGGTTCAACCCCCTCGGTTCAGCAGAAATTGGCCAACAAAAAACTGGTTCTTTCCAGCATCTGACAGACCACTGATGGGCAAATACAGATACCAAAGGGGCAGAGTTCAGTCACAAGGCCCTTACAAACCTCGCCAATGGGGTGCCGCTACCCAGAAAAGAGGGGAAGACAGACCCCAAACTAACAGAAGACAAACACAATGACTTAACCCTCAGACTGCCAAGCAAATATCTCTTGGCAGCTCCTTTGGGAGGAAAACTAGTTGTTTCAAAAGGATACAGGTTCCACTTTCACACCTTGCCAAGGATAAAAGGAATGCCAAACCTGCCACCAAATCAATGGGTGGAGGCACAAAAACAAATTACACCTCTCATGGACATGAGAGCCATTCAACAGGTACCTACACAGGAGCAAGGACAAGGATTTTACTCTTGACTCTTTCTAGTCCCCTGAAAGGACAAAGCCTGGAGACCCATTCTGGACCTTTCAATTCTAAACACCTATCTCCAAGTACCCAAATTCAAGATGCTAACACTACAGCAGCTTCTTCCCATGCTGTGCAAGAAGGCTTGGCTAGTAACGTTGGATCTCAAGGAGGCATACCTGCATGTCCCTATCAGACAAAATTGCAGAAGTTACCTCCGTTTCATTGCAGGTTCAACTCGTTATCAATTCTCTGCACTGCCCTTTGGCTTATCTGCTGCACCCAGGGTCTTCACAAAATGCCTGGCACCAGTAATTGCATACTGCAGACAAAGAGGAATTCAAATATACCCATACCTGGACGACTGCCTTATTCAAGCAGAAAGCAAGGACATTCTTTTAAAGCATCTGGCGTTTGTCAAACAACTTTTAAGTTGCCTAGGGTACACAGTAAACGAAAAGAAATCAAAACTAGTGCCCTCACAGAACATAACATTCCTGGGTGCCAGCTTGAATACAAAGGCCCAGATGGCTTCTCTCACGCCAGACAAGCAACAACAGCTGACTCAATATTTCAAAATGATGGCAACAAAGACCCAACTCCCTGCAAGAAAAATTCTGCAGGCCTTGGGATTCATGGCATCTTGCATACTCCTAATATCATTTGCAAAACTGCAAATGGTACCTGAAGAGCGTATGGACACAGCACAGCCACAGCTTGGAAACAATGATACCACTCATTCCCTTCCTTCAACAGGAGTTCCTATGGTGGGCACAGGCATGTCACCTCAACAAGGGTCAGCCTTTTACCTTGCCCACAGCCAGGCAAACTATAACAACAGATGCATCGGACTATGACTGGGGAGCACACATGGCAGGACAGTGCATTCAGGGCAAATGGAACACAGATCAAAGGCATCTGCATATCAATCAAAAAGAAATGCTAGCTGTACAGAATGCCCTAACAGCTTTCAAGGACCTCTTACATCCAGGACAACTCCTAATAAAGATGGACAATACCACAGTTATGTGGTACATAAACAAGCAAGGGAGCACACACTCCTACCCCCTATGCAGGCAAGCAATGACCTTGTGGAACACGGCACTGACTTACCAAGTTCAACTACAAGCACAATTCCTGCCAGGAAAGAAAAACACATTGGCAGACGACCTAAGCAGAAACATCATGGATCCCCACGAGTGGAAACTGGATCCACAAGTATTTGCAATGATAACTCAGAAATGGGGACGCCCAGACATAGATCTGTTTGCCAACCCCCAAAACTACCAACTTCAAAAATTTTGCACAAGGACATTCCACCCACTAGCTTGGAAGGTGGACGCCCTCTCATTCAGTTGGAAAACATTAACAGTGTATGCCTTTCCTCCACTGCCTCTTCTAGCAAAGGTGCTGCTGAAAGTCAGATTACAGAGACCACAAATGATACTCATTGCTCCAGACTGACCACGCCAACACTGGTATCCAATACTAAGGAACATGGCCCACGGCCCACCATGGATTTTACCCCAAATTCCTCACCTGCTCACTCAGCAAAACAATCAGATTCTACACAGCCAGCTCAAGACTTTAAATCTGGCTGCATGGCTAATTACCTAAACAACCAGCCAACACCTCTATCTAAAGCTGTTATGGATGTCATTCTGGAGGCCAGGAGGCCCAGCACCAGGAAAGCCTACTCAGACAAATGGAAAAGATTTTACGCCTGGAACCAGGCTAAAGGCCAAAATCTCCTTGTTCCAAACATTCCTCAGATTCTGCAATACTTAACTGAGATGTTGCACAAAGGACTTTCTTTTTCATCTATTAAGATCTATGCCTCAGCGATTTCAGCTCATTACAACACGGATCCTCCTTTATTTTCACATCCACTCCTAAGACAGTATCTCAGAGGGGCTAAGAACATAAGACCGCCCAGGAGAGCACCAACACCAACTTGGGATCTCAACTTTGTTCTGGAAAAGTTACACTACCACCCTTTGAACCAGCTATTTCAGCCGAGTTAAAGTTTCTATCATGGAAAACTGCCCTGCTACTAGCAATAACTTCAGCTAGAAGAGTCTCAGAGCTACAGGCCCTAATGGCAGTGGAGCCTTTCCTCATTTTTCATCAAGACAGAGTCGCTCTATGGACTAACCCTTCCTTTATGCCAAACGTGGTATCCAGTGTGGCCCTAAACCAAACCATTCATTTGCCCACCTTTTTCCCAAACCCCCAGAACAAAGGAGAAAGACTCCTGCACTCTTTGGACATTCACAGGCAATTACGTTACTACTTGGATAAAACTAAGGCTTTCAGAAAATCTGACCAGCTCTTTGTATCCTATGCTACAGGATCACAAGGAAAAGCTATTTCAAAACAGACCATTTCAAAATAGATAGGGCATTGTATACGTTTCTGTTGCACACATCATGGGAAAGCGGTACCTGCTAGCATTAGGTCCCACTCCACCAGGGCTACAGCTACATCAACAGCCTTTCTCAGGAGGGGTACCAACCATGGCTATTTTGGAAGCTGCAACTTGGAGTTCAGTGCACACCTTCACCAAATACTATTACTTACCTCTATACTCTAAGACTAGAACTGGTTTTGCCACTGCAGTTCTGCAGGGCCTACTAGCTTCTCCAAACCCTGTTTAACTCCACCATCCATCCTTAGCTTTGGGATTCAACCCAAGTGTGATGACTGCAGCAGTGTAACACGATGAACATAGTACAGTTTTGTACTTACCATAAATGTAGATGTTCGAGTGTTCACACTGCTGCTGTCCAGGTTACCCTCCCTCCATTCCCTCGGAACTAGCTGAACTTTTCTATACCTTTCTATCTGATACAACCTTTGTGGTGTATTTGCTTATAACTGAAGGATTATTTGTATTTTCTGTACTTGTTTCATTTGCAATATGTATTACCCACCTACTAGGGGGCACCTGACATCTGGGGCAAGAAAAACTGAAGAAAATGGCGTTGGATGCCTCTTATATACCCCTGGCGCACTGACGTCAGGGAAGAAGCCACAGCAACCAACGCCGGACCAAGACTTTGGAACTTGGGCTGACTGCGGGACCGCCTGACGGCAGGATAACCCTAGTGTGATGACTGCAGCAGTGTGAACACTCTAACATCTACATTTATGGTAGGTACAAAACTGTACTGTCTTCAGCATGATAATAAAGAAATGGGGATGCCCAGACATAGATCTATTTGCCTCCCCTCACAACTGCCAGCTACAGAGATTCTGCACAAGGACTTATCACAAGCAAGCATGGAAAGAGGATGCTCCATCATTCAGCTGGAAAACCCTAACAGTATATGCCTTTCCTCCTCTGCCTCTCCTCCCCAAGGTACTCCTAAAGGTCAGACAAGAGAAGCCAAAATGATTCTGATTGCTCCAGACTGGCCCCGCCAGCACTGGTACCCAATCCTAAAGAGCTTGTCTCAAGGCCCAGCCTGGACATTGCCTCTAATTCCTCATTTACTGACGCAACGAAACAATCAGATCCTGCACAGCCAACTCAGAACCCTAAATCTGGCAGCATGACGGATAATGTAGCCATTCAGAACACACCTCTCCCTAAAGCAGTGATGGATGTTATTTTGGAGGCCAGGAGGCCCAGTACCAGTTCTGCAGGGCCTCATAGCCTCCCCTAATCCTATTTAGACCCAGCCACCCAACCTCAGCTTTGGGATTCAACCAAAGTGTAATGACTGCAACAGTGAAACACGATGAACATAGTACAGTTGTGTACCTACCATAAATGTAGATGTTCGAGTGTATTCACTGTTGCAGTCCAGGTTACCCACCCACCATCCCCCTTTTCTTTGCTGGGACTTATCTGCACTTCTCTATCCTATACAACCTTTTTGGTGTATTTGCTTGTAGATGAAGGAAATGTTATTTTTGTGCGTACATACTTATGGGCATAATTTTCAGCCTTCCAGTTTGGCGGCACCTGACATCTGGGGCAAGAAAAGCTGAAGAAAATGGCATCGGCTACATCTTTTATACCCCTGGCGCACTGATGTCAGGGAAGAGGCGACAGCAACCGACACCGGACCTAGACTTGGAATTCAGGCCGACTGCGGGTAGCCTGCCAGCAGGATAACCCAAGTGTAATGACTGCAACAGTGAATACACTCGAACATCTACATTTTATGGTAGGTACACAACTGTACTTTATTTTAATTCTAGGAGCATTTAGAGCATTTTCAGGCCAACCTATAAAAAAAGGCATTGCAGCATTTGGAATGGAGAAAGTCAAGCTGTTTGAATCACAGGACATTTGAAGACTTGTGTGTTAAATTCTACTTAATGCATCCCAGCCTTAGTAATGTAGATGTAAATGAAACTGACACCTCTAAGTCAAGTAAAGCAGAGGAAAACCAGTAATATTAAGATTAATAATAGTATCAGAATGCTGTGAATGGTCAGTCAGGCAAGGTCACTGTTCCTGATTGAAGTAAGAGAGTCTGCATTTTTCTGAGTAGATGTTGTGTGATAAGAATGTGGAAAACAATTTAAGTCACAGCTTGGGAAAGGGATTGTTAATAAAGGGACCTGTAAAGCATCTGGTTTGTGTTTTGTTCCTGATGTGGGGAGAGGCATTCAGTGGTATGGACTTAAGAATCTGAGTTCCCTTCTGTGGTAAGAATCCTTTGAGTGGGTTTAAGTGTGCAGAGTGAGCATGGTTACTTTGTGCATTCATAGTTCTGATTGGAAATACGAATGTTATGGCCCGCTATTGTAATTAGATGTGCAGTGTAATGCTAAAATAACTTTGCACTTGGTACCTTCTTTCAGGTGTGTGTTAGAGAAGGTTTATAGAGACTGAATGCTTTACTGTCTACATTAGCTGCTTAAATAGTGCAGTATTACTAATATGGGTAGAACAAGATACTGGAATATCAGGTTTACCTCTGCAGGAGTTTCTGTTCTTACTCGATGTATAATTGAGTTCCTGATTCTAGTAAAGTAAGGTATTCGATCTCCGAGTGCCATTAAATATACATAATCACTCTGATCGCTATCTTTGTTGACACTTGAGTTTCCTGTCCAGACAGGCACGTTGCGTACGGCTTAATGAAATGCACTGAATACTCGGCTAGCAGAATTAAACTCGCACTGTGGCAGCTTGCATTTTTTGACTAGGTAATTTTCATGCACCTTGGTTTAGAAGTGTTTCATTATTTCCACTCTGTCATTTGTAATTAGAGTAATTATGAAACAACCATGTACAGTTCTGCTTTACATTTTATTAGAAACTGTTACAACACTGGCTCTTTTCAGCTGTAACTTGAATTGTGCTATATCCTAACAAGTTACAATGTGGGAAAGAAAATGTTTCATTTTTCTGGTATTATTCTGAACATATTCTGTATGGTTTTATTGATTTTAATTGAATACATTATAACATTTACATTATCAGAAACTAACCATGTAGTTATGAAACCATAGGTTCATAGGTTCATAGGTTTATACTAGGCAATCTGCCCTAAGGCATTTATAAGCCTAGCCCAGAGTTTTTGTGGCCTACGCCACCCCTTATGTTAAAAAATACTGTGCCCATTAGTTTGTTGTGCCTCTGTCCAGCAGTGACACAGAGAGGATTCCCGGGGTAAACCTACGATCTCCCATCCACCGGTCAAGATTTCTCTTGAACAGAGCCAGCGAGGTGCTCTGCCTCACATGGACCGGGATTTTATTCCACAACATAGGGAGTCTCTGGGTGACAAATCTATCCCTCCAGCATGTCCTATTTATATCTGTGCTAAGGTTTAAGTCGCTTGCTCTAGTGGATCTGGTAGATGTGGATTTTTTGAGGTGGAGCATGTCCATTAATTCCGGGTTGGACATGGCCTTGTATGTCAGGCACAGGTCACCTCTGAGCAGACGGTATGCGACTGAATAGAGCTGGAGTTTCTTCAGTCTGGCAGCATATGACAGATTTTGGAGTCCCTTTATCCTTTTGGTGAGGAACTTTTGGGGTCTCTCCAATTGCTGCAGGTGTCGGGAGAGATACATCCCAAATGGGGCATTGTACTCGATCATTGGTCTGATAAGTGAAGAGTACAGGGGAACAATGACCTCACTTGATCTGGATGTGAATCCCTTCATGATCAGGTGGGCAATGTAGAAGGTTTTTCTAACCACTTTAGCAATGTGAGTGTCAAAAGAAAGGCCACTGTCAACCTGGGTCCCCAGGTCCCTGATAACCTCTTCTGTGCTTAGTGGATTGCCACCTGTATGGTAGCTTGGGGTTACCTTGTTTTTCCCGAAGGGTATGACTATACATTTTTTGGCATTTAACTTCAGGCCATGGCTCTGGCACCAGCTATCGGTTTCCGTGAGACCCCTCTGAAGGATATCTGTGTCCGATGTACTTTCCACTATGGCTCCCAGTTTGCAGTCATCTGCAAACTTTCTCAGCCATAGTCCTCCTATGTTAGCCTATACTTCTGAGAAGTAGATGCCGAACAACAGGGGGCCAAGGACTGAGCCCTGTGGGACACCACTTGTGACCGGCTTGGAGTCTGACATGGCGCCAGCTACTCTAACCCTGTGGGTTCTGTCCTTTAGCCAGTTTGCAACCCATCTTGTGACATATGGGTTTACATTTAAGCTGGTAAGTTTCTCTATAATACCCGAGTGGGGTATTTTGTCGAAAGCTTTTGCAAGGTCAAGGTAGGCTGTATGGACTGCCTTTCCCTCATCAATGGCCTTGGTGACTGTTTCGAAGAAGTCGACCAAGTTCAAAAGGCATGATCTGCCCTTGACGAAGCCAAACTGGGTCGGGTCCAATGTCTGCAAGTCCCCTATGTCTTTGTTTATGAGTTCCATTATGATCCTCTCCATAGCTTTGCAGACCAGGCTTGTTAAGCTTATGGGGCGGTAATTACCAGAGTCCGTAGAGGCACCGCCTTTGTGGAGTGGGATCACAGTTGCTGTACGCCACTCCTTGGGCACGTATCCTGTGGTAAGGCTAAGATTAAACAGCTGCCTTATGTGCGGGTTTAGTTCCTCATTGAGTTCGTGTAGCACACAGCCGGGGACACCATCCGGTCCCATTGATGCTGTGTTTTTAGCTTTAGAGAGAGAAGCTTTCACCTGCGCATTGGAGATGTCTGGGAGGCTGCACTCCACTGGGATAGTTATCTCTCCTTTTGGGAGAGGGGTGAAGTTTGCACTGAACCTTTCTGCCAGTATGTTGGCAATGTCTGTGGGTTCAGTGAATTTTGTATCATTTTGGACTAATTCTGAGCATATCTGGGAGTTTCCACCCAGGTTTCTATCATAGCTGAAGAAGGCCTTATGATTGTCTTTTGAATCTATGGCAATTTTTCTCTCAAAGTTGGCCTTGGATGATTTTATGAGTGCTCATATTTTTTTTACTAATAATGATCAAAGGTGTCTTCTCTTTTATGGATTTTGCTCTATCATGTAACAGCTTTCTCCTCTTATTGTAAAGTTTGTTTATGGCTGGGGTCCACCAGACTGGACGTTTGCCCTTGGTGGAAAGAGTCTTTTTTTTATTAGGGATTGCCTGATCCATGCAGTCCTGGAGGTGTTCGTAGAAGGCATTTGTAAGGGCTTCCGCAGCTTGGGTTGTGGTTTCCACTGGCTCGGGGGCCTTGAAGGATACCACACCAATCTTGAGTAGTGTGAAGTTTGCTTTAGAGAAGTTCTTCACTGTGGTCTTTTTTGTTTGGGGTGGGGGCGGGATGTGGATATCCAGTGAGATTAGTTTATGATCTGATCTCAACAATGAGGGATATACTTCCGGTGTGGAGCATTTTGTCCCCATGTTTGTGATGATGAGATCTAGTATATTTTCTCCTCTTGTGGGAACGGTGACTAGTTGTTCCATGGCATTTGAATTTATGAACTCCAGGAACCTTTGGGCTAGAAAGTTTGGGCTTGAGTAATGTTCCCAGTCTATATTCGGGTAGTTGAAGTCACCCAATATAATTGTGTTTGGAGATACTTTTATACCCTCCAGTGTCTTCAGGAAGGCTGTGTGGGGTTCCTGAGTTTGAGAGGGTGGCCTGTAGCATGCTACAAATTGTAGAGCAGTTTTGCCTATGGTTAATTGCACCTGGATGGTTTCCGATGCTTTGTGCGTTGCCACCAACCTGGAGGTGTGGGTATCCTTGATGAATATGGATACACCCCCTCCTTTTGTGGTGTGGTCCGGGTTTTGGGGCCGGAACGCATGATATGAGGTAAAACCTGATAGTGCCGGGGTGCTCTCAGGAGCCTTGAACCAGGTTTCAGTCACAGCACAGACATCAATGTTCTCCATACTGAGAAGGGCCTCGAGTGCGTGCATTTTGAGATTTAGACTTCTGGCATTGAGCAGCATTACCCTTAGTTTCTTCCCATTTTTGTTTTCTAGGGTGGTAGGTTTAGAATTTGAGCCTTGCCTAAAAAAGGCACTATGGGAGTGGCAAGAGCCTTAGCCAATATCCGGGATCCCAGAGCATTATAAGAATGAGTAACACATATTTACAGTATAATTTTGGTTCCACAGCAGTATGTGTATAAATTTCCTTGTGTTATGTTTGCTACTTAAGGTTTAATGCCTTTGGCCTAGGGCATTCTTAGTAAGCAATATTCTCCCAGCATACAACTGTCTTCATATCTCTTAGTCCCCCTTATGACTCTCCACTCCCCTGCTTAAAGTTGACAACCAGACTCTCAACCATCTTTTATCCCTCCCCAGTTTAATGCAACTTTCCTCTTCAATTTTCAAATTTCCACCACCAGTTATCTGTCTCCCTTCTTCCCATTAAAGTGTTCCTGCCCTTCCAGTGTTCTGTAGTCCACCTCTCCTCCTTTTTTTATACCATTTTACTTTTTCCATCCCCATTCTTATTTTTCTCCTACATCCTATTAGATCCCTCTTCCTGATTTTTCTACAAATCTTTCCATCCTGTCACATTTATTATTTTTGTCTCTCCACCACCACATACTACACTTTGACTGTACTCCATTTGAGCTTCCACTTATCAACATAAGTAAACAGTAAAACCACAGACACCTCCTTCCTGTATATTTCAGACCTAAACGCTGTCTCCCTTCACAAGTTTTCGTTCTTTATTAAAATACTTCCATGTATGTAACTAGCAGCTGCTTTCCCATCACACTTTCAGCACTTCTTTTCTTCTCACCAGTGTCAAATCTCCTAGGCATCCTGTTGCAGTGGTGCAACAATCTCATATTGTACACTGAGCTGCGTTACTGGTCATCAGTTTTCATCCTAGTCTTCGTCATTATCTCCTGTTGCACTCTCACCAACCATTTATTTTTCCTTAACTGCCTCTTATTCTCTCGTATCCCATTATGTGACCCAGTATTCGCTATTCCCTTCGTAACATTGAATTAAGTTTTTTGCTTTTTATTTCATTGCATCTATCTGACCTCTTCCCTCTTCTCAGTTTACTGAGAACTCAATTATAGGATACCAGCCATTCTCCCTATCTCAGTTTTTACTTATCCCTGGACTAGTGAAACTCCAGAAAACTGTCATTTTCTGGTCCCCTTAAATCTATACCAGGACTTCAGACTTTGCCTTTTCCAGTAAATGACCTGTCCAATTACAGTCTGCATTTCCTAGCAGAAGCCACAGTGGTGCAGCGGTAGCGTTGTCGCCTCACAGCAAGAGGTTCTCCCGTTTGATTCTCGGCTGGAGTGCCTTCTGTGTGGAGTCTGCATGTCCTCCCCACAGTCGAGTGACCTCCGAAAGACATGCGTGACTGAGCGTGCCTTCGTTGAAGGTTGGGTGTCGAGCTGGCACCTCGGCACCGTAAAAATCTACTGCCAATCATTAACGGACCAGAGTTCCGCTGTGGCGACCCCTAACCGGGAAAAGCCGAAAGAACAACAACTTCCCTCTAAACACCTGCTAGTACCTCTGTCTGAATTACACACTTGGACCACTTTATCTTTGCATTTCCTCCTGTCTTCCTGTACTAGCATTGTACATTCTGTTTGCTTCTTCCTGTCTTTCTTTTTGCAGTGTTTTTACCAATGGAGGCATACCTACTAAAGTCTGACATGCCCCAAGTTCCCTAATGTTGTTTCTGATCTTAGTCTGCTTTTGCTAAGCTTTTTTTCTTTCCTCTTCCTCCCGATGAATCTATCACGTAATCTTTGTAACCTTGTTGAGCTTTATTCTGCAGACTAATTATGATATGTCTCATAGGGTGCAACACAGACTTGTAATAACATTACCCTGATCATTTCAGTTCTTCTTTCTAGTATATTAAACTTTTCTGTCCATTTGTTCAGCAATCAATATTTCCTGTTCTTCAGTTCCCCCAGTCTGTCTCAATATCTCCGTCAGAAACGGGGTGCATTTTTATCCTGAAATATTTACCCTGTCAAGACGCAGTAATTTCACCTTCATATCACTTTCTTTTCCCAGGATAAGAACCAGAAATTTGGGGGTTAAAATGAGTCCTAGATTCTTCATCAGACCTGCTTAAGTTCTCAGATACTCCTGTAACATCACCTTCACATCCTCCAAGAGTACCATACAGCTGTCCGTGAACATTTTATACTGATGTGTCTCTTCTCTCTCCCATTCTTCTGTCTTTTAAAATGTCTGTGTATTTTTGTCTGTCCGTGCTTTTCCATACATGTAAGAAGAAGACTTGGTGAAAACAGGCAGTCCTGATGGGGGCTCCTTTGCCCCTCTCTGCCTGGTTTGACATGTACTCTTTAACCAATGTTTTAATTTATGGTCTATTATACAGTGCTCTAACTGTGTGAAAGTACTTCCCTCCCCTACAGTGTATTGCAACATCTCTAACCAAAACCTGTACCTTATTGTGTTGAAGCCTTTCTATATATATCTGTCCAAACAGCTCCAACTTTCCACTGACTGTCTCTCTTTGCCTATACTACAACATTCAGTGATTACCTGCAATGAGTTTACCTTTACAAGGTCGCAGATAAAATATGCGACCAGGCAAATATCTGACCCACATGGTCGGAAACTGCACTTTCGAATGTTCAAAACAGCAAAAGTACTGCTCAATGAATTAGACATTCCAGGAATGTCAGATGTCTCCAAACACCGTCATGTAGGGGGGCAAGCCCCCCTACACCCTTCACACCCCCTGCTAATTTAGTATACTAACTCTGAGATTGCATTACAGTGAGGGAAGGGGTACATATTCCAATCCCCACTGTTGTGCAATCTGCGCTCTGAATTGCCGAATTCACATGAGTGAATGCACACTGACATTCGCTCATTTGTGAATTCAGCAATGTGGTGTCGACGTCCTTAACTTTTGAAATCGTTCTTTCGCACATCTGCCGGCACACATGTGCATTTCAAACAGTATTAAGGTAAACCCATCCAGTGATTTGTTTTGGGCTGTCTTAACAAAGCCCACTTGAGTTTCGTCTGTCACAGTATGCACTTATGATGTTTAGGTTGACATCTCAATCCAGCAGGTTTTAGAATGAGAAGAGACAAGCGGGGCTTCAAGCATGTGTTTCCCAATGTGTGTTTCATCTCCATGGAGTCACCCTAGCAGACTGTGTAGTGACCAAGGCATAGAGCTTATTTGTTTTACTGTGTACTGACATGGCAGTGCTATGAAGGTCTTTATTATTTACTTTCAAGAAAAGTACAGTAAGCCTTGAAAGCTTGTTTTATTTTTTGACTGCTGGTGGCACTGACCTACTTTATTAACGATGGAAATACTGAGGTCTGCCATATGTGGGTAATAGAGGTCATTATCTGTACATATGTGATGTGATTATTATGTGGCAACAGTTTTATAAGAGTTGTGTAAATAAGTCCTTTGACTTAACATTTCATGGAGGCGTTGGTCAGTATTATTTCAGTCTTCCTAGGTTGATAAATTTAAACTAATTACTACCCTTTGTGCTCTGCCTTGTGTAGTACTGTTAATAGTGCACTGTACTTAATGATAAAAAAAAATCTTTTAATGTTGGGTACATTTTTGATTATGAAGCATTCACATCAAGCATTTTTGGGCTTTGTTATTGCACAGCATTTATTTTGCTTTTAAGGTGCTTTACTGCAGTTACTGCAGTAGCCTTAAATTTGAACTGTTTTTGTAAACAACATACTTTGCCTCCATGAAAAGGCAGTTGTTTAATGCATATTTAGTTCTAAAAGACCAAACCAGCATTAGTTACAAGTTTGACTTAAGTATGTTTTTTTTTTCACTTGTGAGAGAACAAGCTATTCATTTTTAATGATGACTGTGTTGATATACTTGTGCAATAATCCAGGACTCTGTGTAGATATGTCAGGATTTACCCACAGTAAGTGTGGTTTGATCACAAGGGGGAAGCCTGAGGGGTTAAATAAAGCTAACTGTAGGAAAATCCTGATATACTCGCACACAAGTGGATTAATGCTGTTATCCAATGACATTATTTAAGTTCGAAATTGCTTACCGTTGGTATATATTGCTATATTTTATAGTATTATAATTATGCAGTTACATTATTTAAGAAAGAAATTTCATACCTTTCTCGTATATTTGTCTAATGGCCCATCCATCATTTTCCACATTGTCTTATATATGCTGTGTATGAGACTTGCATTCCCATGCTTGCACAGTACTTCAGTACAGTGCAGGAGTAGCATCAGAGAAAAGAGAATCACCATTGCTTTTTTTTTTTTTCATTGTTTGAAAAATATCGAGATTTTTACGAGGAGCAGTGCAGAAATGCGGGGAAAATCGGGTATGTTTCTGTTTCGTTAGCTTTGTAGAATGTACCCGATTTTTCTCTTGTTTTGCTTTGTCCCTTAACATATTTCAATAGAATATCCGGCCGCTCAGTGGTACTTCAGTGTTTGGACTTTTTTCTTTTGGTATATGCTTGATTTACAACTTTCACACTGGTTGAGTTTATCCAATCAGCATGCTTGGTTTTGAATAGTAATTGACCATTGTTGTAATATATGTATTTATGGCATCAGATGGCTATTTCTGAATGGAAAGACAGTCCTGAGAGGGGGAGAGAAAGGGACCTTTGTTTCTTAGAATTATGCATGTAATACATCATACTATGTTGCTTAACTAAGGAAGTGAATGTAGCTGTTGTTCCTACATACTGATAGCTATAGTCAGTTGAATTTGGCTGAAGACTGATTTTCCATCTGGGAGAGGTATCATGTCATGGTATCCATTTTGGAGTGGTTAAAGACTGGTATTTGTTTGGAGGAGGAGGATACTGCGATCTTTGGTATATGTGTGATGAAGTTACTTAACCTGAGAGACTGCAGGAAGCATTGCATTAAAGAAATGCATAGAAAAAAAAACAGCATTCCAGACTGTGCTCAGATTTAAGGCCCACTAATGTCCATATTGTGATGCTTACCACTGCTACCAATATGTGATGGCCACCAATATGTGACCTTCCCACACTGCACCAGTAGTCAAGAAACCTGAATCCTCACTACTGACACTGGAGAGGGATGTGCACTTGGAATACAAATGGATATACTCAGTATTTCCAGATGCAGACCTCTCTGCATCAACTACCATTTCCTTTAAGAGCACACCGGGAACACACTCAGCCCAGGGTCTGGATGTCTCTGTATCTATCTCCCTTCAGGTCCCCAGTAAGACACCCTACTGGTACAGCTGTAGGGTTAGGTCCTCAGACGAGTTTCCAAGCCAAGTCCTGCAGCACCCTGTGAACCCAGTGCTCTGTGTCCCTGCGATGAGTAGCTGAAACACGCACTGAGGGATTTGATTTCACATACACACACACACACACACACACACACACACACACACACACACACACACACGGCTGGCAAAGATTTACCTGCTGTGTCCCCTTATGCCCAGATTATAAGGTAGTTATCACTGCCACCAGATAATCCACAATCAGTTACTGTAAGGCCTTTTAACAAAAGGAGTCCAGTTAAACTGTGCAGTATTAATACCAATACAAATGGTAGTAGTTGACCAAGATGGCTAGGCTTTCAGAAGTGGCCCACATAGTGTCAAAAAATAAATATAAGTACTCTCACAGATTAGATACTTTTCTACAAGGACCAGCTACAACACAGAGTTCAGATCACAGGAAATATTGAAAAGAACATTGATGGACAGACTCAGACAAATAAAGAAAAGCAATATCTAAAATAAGCTTCACTATATTCCTGACTAATCTTAAAATAATTGCTATTACCCAGGTAAGTTGCTTACTACCACAAGGCAAGATGCTGTGGATGAGGGTGTTTCTAGTCAGGTTCCCTAAAAACAGAATACTAAGTACTTTGAAATTTCTCTTTTTAATATCTAAAATATAATTTCCAAGATGGCTGGTAGAATGATCTCATCTGATCACCTGACTCTAAGTTCATGCTGTATTCCCCTTTGAAGCTGAGACAGGAATTTAGCGTAGCTGGCTACAGTACACATCTAAATGTTTATGGCAGTGTCTGGGGCTTCCCTTCTTTTTCCTGAGCTAATAAACAAAGGTGTTTTTTCCAGACCTAGAATTTCCGACCCTCTTCAGCACTATGGGGTGAAATTTTAATAGTTTAACAGCCCATTTATATTTCCCTTATTTTTCTTAAACCAAGCTAGCTTGTTAACTGTTACTGTCCCAGTATCCTCTATTAAAACATATGCATTTAATTCAGTTACAATAATACATGTACATTTCTCTTCATTTCAGGAGGGTGCACTGTTGATACATTTTAATGCAAGCAAACTCACAAATACATTTTCAGCGCAAACATTAGTACAAATCAGTTTGATATACAAATGACATACAGGTCTAATACATTTGTCACAAGCATTTTGTATAAATCAGTTTGATAGTTAAAGGGCATGTCATTATTTTACAAAAGTCCAGTTGGCTGTGCTGGCACTTGCCCATTTCATCACATGTATCTTGAAGCATTGTGTGATTATGCTGTTGAACTGTGAAAAAGATATGCCCTGTTGATTTCACATGTTGTAGTTCATAGTAGGTACTAAGGTATTGGCCCTGGGGCCTATATAAGTCTAGCCAAAAAGGTACCCTGACATTCGCCACCCAAGAAAATTATTTTCCTGTGCCCCTGTCGAGCAGAGCCACAGAAGTGATCCCCGGGGTGAATTTCCTATCTCCCAATCAATCAGCAAGATTTTTCTTGAAGAGTGCTAATGAGGAGCTTTGTTTGATATAGATAGATAGTTTGTTCCAGAGTATGGGAAGTCTCTGGGACAGGAATCTATCCCTCCAGCATGTTCTGTTTATTGCTGTGACAAGGTTTAGGTCTCTAGAGCATGTAGCTTGGAGGGATTGGGATTTCTTTAAGTGGAGCATGTCCAACAGCTCTGGGTTTGACATAGCTTTGTATGTTAGGCAGAGATTGCCTCTGAGTAGGCAATATGCGATGGAATAAAGCTGGAGTTTTTTGAGACGGTCTGCGTAGGACATCTGAGGCCAGTAATCCTCTGTGTGAGGTATTTCTGCAGCCTTTCCAGTTTCTGTAGATGTCTTGTGAGGTACATACCAAAAGGGGTGCTGTATTCTATAATGGGTCTAATGAGTGATGAGTAGAGGAGAACAACCTCTTTTTTTTTTCCTGGATGAGAAACCTTTTGTGATGAGGTGTGCCACTTAGAAGGATTTCCTGACTGCTGTGGCGATGTGATTATCAAAGGAGAGACTACTGTCCACTTGTGTCCCAAGGTCTCTTATCACACTTTCGGTGTTAACTAGACTACCGCCTATGTGGTAGCTCATGGGTACAGAGTTTTTACCAAAAGGGATGACAATGCACTGTTAGGCATTGAGCTTGAGGCCATGGCTTTGACACCAGGCATCTGTCTCAGTGAGGCCCTTTTGTAGGTTGTCCACACCGTTAGGAGTTTCGATTATGGCTTCTAGTGTGCAGTGATCTGCGAACTTCATTAGCCAAAGACCTTCTGTGTTAGCCTGTACTTCAAAGAAATAGATACCAAACAGGAGAGGATCCAGGACTGAGCCCTGTGGTACTCCCCTTGTCACTGGTCTGAAGTCTGATTTGGAGTCTGCAACTTTCACAGTGTGGGTTCTGTCACTGAGCCAGTTGGCAACCCATCTTGTGACATAGGGATTTATACCTAGTTTAGTGAGTTTATCTATAATTCCAGAGTGAGGGATGGTGTTGAAAGCCTTGGCAAGATCTAGATGGGCTGTGTGAACCACCTTACCCTCATCTATGGCTTTGGTGACTTCTTCAAAGAAGTCTGTCAGGTTTAGGAGACATGATCTGTCTTTTACAAACCCAAACTTGGTGGGGTCCAGAGTTTGGAGATTACCAGTGTCATTGTTTATAAGTTCCATGATGATATATTCCATAGCCTTGCAGACCAGGCTAATCAGGCTAATGGGGAGGTATTTTCCGGGGTCCGTAGTGGCTCCCCCTTTGTGGAGTGGGATGACAGTCGCTGTGCGCCATTCAGTGGGCACAAAGCCTGAGGTAAGGCTATGATTGAACATGGTACTTAGGTGGGGTGCCAGTTCATTCTGTAGTTCATGTAGAACGCAGCCTGAGATGTTGTCAGGTCCCATGGATGCTGTGTTCTTAGCTTTGGAGAGTGTGGTTTTTACCTGTGCAGCCGTGATTACAGGAACTTTGCATTCTTCTGGTATAGAGATGGGCCCTTTAGGGGGTGAGAGGTGGGTAAAGTTAGCACTGAACCTATCTGCCAGGATGTTGGCAATATCAGTTGGTTCTGTATATTTAGTGCCATTGTGCTGTAACTCAGTGCAGATCTGAGTGTTGCCATTGAGATTCTTGACATAGCTGTAGAATGCTTTGTAGTTCTCTGTAGAATCAGTGCCGATTTTGTTTTCGTAACTAGCTTTGGAGGATTTTATGAGGGATCTCCGCTTCTTACTGAGGCTGACCAGGGAGTTCTTGCAATCATGGGATTTTACTCTTTTTTGCAACAGTTTCTTTCTTCTGTTGTACAGTTTGTTTATGGCAGGGGACCACCAGATTGGCTACCTTTTTTTGGAGGATAGCATCTTGGTTCTGTTGGGGATTGCACGATCCATGCACTCGTGTAAGTGCTTATAAAGTGCATTTGTGTAGGATTCAGCAGTCGTACCTCTATTGTCCATCTGCATGGGTTTCATGGTTTGCCACTTCTGTCTTAAGAAGCGTGAAATTGGCTTTGGAGAAATTTGTTACATTGGTTTCCCTAATGGGGGGTGGGGGTGGGATGTGGATGTCTAGGGTGATTAGCTTGTGGTCGGATCTGACTAATGAGGAATTGACCTCTGGTTTGGAACACCGGTTGCCCATGTTCATAGGTTGGTACTAGGCTATCAGCCCTAGGGCCTATACAAGCCTAGTCATAACAATTCCCTGGATATTTCTTCCCACAATATTTACTTCTCTGGACCCCTGTTTAGCAGGGCGACTGACATGATCCCCGGGGTGAATTTCCTATCTCCTATCCAATCATCAAGGTTCTTTTTGAAGAGGGCCAAGGAGACGCTTTGCTTGACATGTATGGGCAGTCTATTCCAGAATATGGGGAGTCTCTGGGTCAGGAACCTATCCCTCCAGCATGTTTTGTTCATTGTGATGACAAGGTTTAGATCCCTGGAGCGTTGGCTCTGAGGGATTGGGATTTCTTTAAGTGGAGCATGTCCAACAGCTCAGGGTTTGACATGGCCTTGTATGTTAAGCAGAGATCGTCTCTGAGTAGACGATATGCCACAGAGTATAGCTGGAGTTTTTTTAGATGGTTAGCATGTGGCATCTGCTTTAGGCCTGTGATTCTTTTAGTGAGGTATTTCTGTGGCCTTTCCAGCTGTTGCAGATGTATTGTGAGCTGCAAACCAAACTGGGCGTTGTACTGTATAATGGGTCTAATGAGGAATGAGTACAGTGGGACAGTGACCTCCTTTTTTCTGGATGAAAAGCCCTTAGTGATAAGGTGTGCCACATAGAAGGATTTCCTGACTGTTGTGGCGATGTGGTTATCGAAAGTGAGACCACTGTCCACCTGTGTCCCCGAGTCTCTCATCACACTTTCGATGTTTAGTGTACTGCCAACTATGTGGTAATTCTTGGGTACATGTTTTTTTCCAAAGGGGATAACTATACACTTCTTGGCATTAAGCTTGAGCCCATGGCTCTGGCACCAGGCATCTGTTTCTGTAAGGCCCTTTTGTAGAATATCCACATCATTTGGGGATTCAATAATGGCTCCCAGTTTGCAGTCATCTGCGAACTTTGTTAGCCAGAGTCCCCTGGTGTTGGCCTGTACTTCAGAGAAGTAGATGCCAAACAAGAGTGATCCCAGGACTGAACCTTGAGGTACTCCACTTGTCACTTGTTTGGAACTGGATTTGGAGTCGGCTACTTTTACAGTCTGGGTTCTGTCAATAAGCCAGTTGGCAAGCCATCGAGTGATGTAGGGATTTATGCCCAGCTTAGTAAGTTTAACTATGATTCCAGAGTGGGGGATGGTATCGAAGGCCTTGGCGAGGTCCAGATAGGCTGTGTGGACCACCTTACCCTCGTCCACAGCTCTGGAGACTGATTCGAAGAAGTCAGTCAGGTTCTTCGCAAACCCAAACTGGGTGGGGTCCAGTGTTTGAAGGTTGCCAATGTCTTTGTTTATAAGTTCCATGATAATGCGTTCCATGCCCTTGCAGATCAGGCTTGTCAGACTGATGGGACTGTAGTTCCTGGGATCCAAGGTGGATCCCCCCCTTGTGGAGTGGGATAACTGTAGCTGTGCGCCGCTCAGTGGGCACAAAGCCTGAGGTGAGGCTATGATTAAACATGACACTTAGGTGAGGTGCCAGTTCATTTTGTAGTTCATGTAGTAGACGGCCTGGGATGTCATCTGGTCTCATGGATGCTGTATTCTTAGCTTTGGAGAGTGCGGTTTCTACCTGTGTGGCCGTGATTACCGGAATTTGGCAATCTTTTGGTATTGAGATGGGCCCTTTAGGGGGTGAGAGGGGGGTGAAGTTGGCACTAAATTGATCTGCCAGGATATTGGCAATGTCCTTGGGATCAGTGTATTTATTTAATGCCATTCTGTTGAAGCTCATAGCAGATCTGAGCATTGCCATTTAGATTCTTGACATAACTATAGAATGTCTTGTGGTTGTCTTTGGAATCTTTGGCAATTTTATTTTCGTAACTAGCTTTTGAGGATTTTGAGGGATCTCAGCTTCTTACTGAGGCTGGTGAGGGAATTTTTTGCATCCTGGGATTTTCCTCTTTTCTGCAACAGTTTCTTCCTTCTGTTGTATAGTTTGTTTATAGCAGGGGACCACCAGATTGGCTTCCTTTTTTCGGAGGAGAGCATCTTATTTCTATTTGGGATGGCACGATTCATGCACGAGTGGATGTGTCCTCGTACAGTGCCTAAGTGTAAGATTCTGCAGTCGAACTTTCAGATCCCATCTGCATGGGTGTCATGAAGTTTGTCACTTCTGACTTCAGTAGCATGAAGTTGGCTTTGGAGAAGTTTTTTAAGGAGGTTTTCTTACTGGGGGGGGATAGGGGTGGGATGTGGTGTCAAGGGTGATTTGCTTATGGTCAAACCTGACCAATGAGGGTGTGACCACTGGTGTGGAGCATCTATCTCCCATGTTGGTAATGACCAGGTCTAGGATATTGGAGCCCCTGGTGGGACAATGGATTAGTTGATCCAGGGTGCTGGAATTTATGAATTCCAAGAACCGTTGTGAAAAGGAGTTCGTACCCGAGTAGTTTTCCCAGTTAATGGCAGGGTGGTTAAAATCACCCAGTATTAGAGTGTTTGGTTGTATCTTAATATTTTCCAGTATGTTTAGAAAGGTGTAGTGAGAATCTTGGGGTATGGTGGGGGATCTGTTGCAAGCTACAATTTGGATTGCAGTCTTACCTAGTGTTAGTTGCACCTGGAGAATTTCAGATGCATTGTGTTGGGCAACTAGCCTGGAGGTGTGAATATCCTTGGTGAATATGGACACTCCTCCACCTTTAGTGTTTAGGTCGTGGATTTGTGGCCAAAAAGTGTGGTAAGAGTTGTAGCCTGGTGTTGCAGGGGTGCTGTCTGGAGCCTTGAACCAGGTCTCAGTTACTGCACAGATGTCGATGTTCTCTATTTTTAGGAGTGCCTCTAGAGAGTGCATTTTGATGTTTAGTATTGAGTAACATTACCTTCAGGTTTTGCATGCTTGTATCTGTTACAGTGGTGGTTTTGTCCTTTGAACCTTGCCTAAAAAAGGCACTATGGGGGTGACAAGAGTTTTAGCCAGTAACCTGAATCCCAGGGGTGAGAGTTGCAGACCATCTCTGGCAAAGCATTGTGGTTTGTCAGTCATGTCTTCCCAGGCAGACAGAGATACTGGATCCACTTTGAATGACACCAGAAGCTTAGCCAATTGTTGAAGTCAATCATTTTGTCCTTATACTGTGGTATCATTCTGTCCCTTGTTGTGGTGACAGGCTAGTGCCCGCCATCGAAACTCTTGTTGCAGGCAGGGAATGAGAGTAATTATTGTTTCCAGGCTGTGGCAATGTTGAGTCCAAACACTTTTTAGATACCATTGTGTGTGTCTCTTTCGGCTTTTCCCGGTTAGGGGTCGCCACAGCGGAACTCTGGCCCGCTAATGATTGGCAGTAGAGTTTTACATGCTGGCTTGCCGGGCCTAACACACAACCTTCAACGAAGGAACGCCCATTCACGCATGTCGTCACACAGTAGACGCTTTAACTGAGAATCGAATGGGCAACGTCTAACTGTGAGGCGACAACGCTACCGCAGCACCACCACCGCAGTATTTTTTAGATACCATTGTAGCTTCCTCATATGCAGTCTTGCATATGGAATTAGCAGAATGCAGGATGCCATGAAGCCCAAAGCCTGCAGAATTTTTCTTGCAGGTGACTGGGTTTTTTTTGCCATCATTTGGAATTAATGAGTCAGTTGCCTTTGTTTGTCTGGCGTGAGATAAGCCATCTGGGCAGTTGTATTTAAGGTTGCACCCAGGAATATTATCTCTTGAGAGGGCACTAGTTTTGATTTCTTTTCGTTTACTGTGTACCCTAGGCAAATTAGTAATCTTTTTACAAATGCAAGATGCTTTAGTAGAATGTCCTTGCTCTCTGTTTGAATAAGGCAGTCGTCCAAGTAGGGATATATTTGAATTCCTTTTCGTCTGCAAAATGCAATTACTGGTGCCAGGCATTTTTTGAAGACCCTGGGCGCAGTAGATAAGCCAAAGGGCAGTGCTTAGAATTGGTAGCGCATTGAGCCAGCTATGAATCTGAGGTATCTTCTGCAAGATTGTCTGATTGGGACATGCAGGTATGCCTCTTTGAGGTTCAAAGTTACAAGCCAAGCCTTCTTGCCCAGCATGGGTAGAAGTTGCTGCAGTGTCAACATTTTGAATTTTGGAACGCCCAGAAAAGTATTTAGAGTAGACAGGTCCAGTATTGGTCTCCAGGCTTTGTCCTTTCTGCGTACCAAGAAAAGTCTTGAGTAAAATCCTTGCCCCTGCTCTTGCTGTGGTACTCTTTGAATAGCCCTCATGTCCATGAGAGATGAAATTTGCTTTTGTGCCTCTGCCCATTGATTGTGTGGCAGGTCTAGCATACCTTTTGCCCTTGGGAGGGTGTGAAAGTGGAACCTGTAGCCCTGAGAAACCATATTCAGTACCCTTTTGTCCTGGGTGATCATGTGCCAATTTTGTGAGAAAAGTGCTAGTTTTCCCCCTAAGGGTGCTGCCAAAAGGTAAGTGCTTGGCATTGGTAGTGAGAAGTCATTGGGACAGTTTCCTATATGGTTGTGATTTGTCTTCTCTGCCTTTGGAGGTTGAAGCACCCCATTGTTTAGGCCTATATGAGCCTTGGGGCTGAGATCTGCCTCTAGGGCGTCTGTGTCTGCCTCTTTGTGGCCTGTCTGACACTGGAAAGGACCAATTTTTTGAAGGCCAGTTCCTGCTAAATCTGGGTGGCTGAACCTGTAAGAAATCCTTTACTGTCTGCATTGATTTCACTTTAGGGCTGGGAATCCTGGGGCATGGTGGGGGATCTGTAGCAAGCTACAATTTGGATTGCGGTCTTGCCCAGAGTTAGTTGCACTTGGATAATCTTTGATGTATTATGCTGAGCAACTAGCCTGGAGGAGTGGATATCCTTAATGAATATGGGCACGCCTCCACCTTTAGTGTTTCGGTCCAGGTTAGGTGGCCGAAAGATGTGGTATGAATTATAGCCTGGTAATGCAGGGGTGCTCTCTGGAGCCTTGAACCAGGTCTCTGTCACTGCACAGATGTCGATGTTCTCCATTTTAAGGAGTGCCTCGAGTGAATGCATTTTGAGGTTTAGACTTCTAGCACTGAGTATCATTACCCTCAGATTTTGCTTGCTTGTACCTGTTAAGGTGGTGAATTTGTCATTTGGACCTTGCCTAAAAAAGGCAGTATAGGGGTGACAAGAGCCTTAGCCAGTATCTGGAATCCCAGGGGTGACAGGCGCAGGCCATCTTTGACAAAGCAACGTGGTGTGTCGATCATGTCATCCCAGGCAGACAGATACTGGATCCCCTCAGAATGACACCAGAAGCTTAGCCAGTTGTTGAAGTCAATCATTTTGTCCTTGAAATGTGGTATCATTCTGGGTGATGGCAGGATGCTACTGGGGGCTAAGGTCATACCTGCCTGGGCTACAAGATCGGACAGCTCCTCCATGTCTCTTTTCATGTAGTCCAGGGAGGTACGTCTCAGGTCATTCACACCAACATGGACAATGACAGAGTCATATTTGTACTTGTTGTGGAGTGACCTGAGTGCGTGCGTTATGTGGCGGGTCCTGGCACCCGACAGGCAGCTTACAGTAACTTTCTCCTTGTTTTGCCTGTTGTGTGGAACATCAGTGTGCCTGACTATAGAGTCACCTATGACTAGAGTGTTGGGTACAATGTCCTTCAAGGATGCATCTGCAGTCCTAACATATGGGTTGTCCTGCCTCAGACAGCCCTTCGGTCGGCCGGATTCCAAAGTCTGGGTCTGGCCTTGGCTGATGTCGCACTTCACCCGACGTCACAGCTGCTGGGGTATAAAGGCATCAGCCGACGCCATTTTCCCCAGTCTTTCTTGCCGCGTGGTGCCCGAAGCAGAAGCTGTTCGCAAGTGCCGGTCGGTCAGATCCAGAGATTTCTACTACCGAAGACTTCTAAAAAGCTAAGTACCCCGTTGGGGACTCTTTCTTGCCTCAGCCGATGTCAGACAAAGTAAATAATTGTTTAACTTGTGGGAAACAAATACCTCATAAGGATTTCCACTCTTACTGCCTTCCTTGCTTAGGCCCAGACCACGACGTATCAGCTTGTCTAGCCTGTGCTTCCTTCAACCGACGGACACTTAGGCGTCGGTCGGAGTTTGCAGAGGAGTTTTTTGGTCCCGCTTTTGCATACAAAATGCCATCGGAGACTCCGACTACACAATTAGTTAAAAAGCGCAAGGAAAAGGACCGACACTCGCGGCCCGCGGTTTCGGCTGAAACCACGGTTAGGCCAACCGCGAGTGTCTCTGTTTCTGCTGAAACCGAGTCCTCGGTTCTTCCTTCGGCCAAAAGCATGCCTCCGATAGCCGAGGCCTCACAGAGCATGGCTGAATCTGCTACTGAATTTACTGCTACAGAAGCAGGCACCCAGGATTTGTCAGACACTATTCCTTTAGACATATCTACCCCTGCACGTGGGGCTGCTAGACCTGCTTCTATGTCTATCAAGGCCTTTGCCAGGGCTAAAGCAGCTAAATCTTCTAAGGCCTTACCTGCTAAAACTCCCTCACATAGGCCTACCTCTAGTTCCCAAATACTCAGCCTGGCTGAGGATCTCACTTCTTTGATCAGGGGATCCCAACCTCACCCAGACAGGGCCCCTCAGCCCCCTCCAGATAAGAGGCCTAGGACTGAACCCCCGGAACCTGTCTCTACAGACTATTCCTCGGATGATTCAGACATTTCAGACCCTCAGAAAGGCCCATATTCTCCTTATGAGGATTCTGATGCAGAAGACATCCATTCCTTCTGCTTCTCCTCCCGAAGAATTTTCTTTTGGGGAAACCTTACATGCTATGAGGGAACACTTCCAATGGCAGGGCCAGGATTTTTCAGATTCAAGGAAAAGGCTAAGGACCTTTTTACACTTGCCACAGCATAGGCCTTTAGCCATTCCTCCAGTACTAACAGTTGTTGATGATGCATATAATGATGCCTGTACTGCCCCTGATTCTCTTCCTCCGGCCCCTGCCAAGCGTGACAGATATTACAGGGTCCCGGACACACACTACCATTTGTATAAGGCTCCTGTTGCAGACCCTGAAACCATTTCACAGGGCCCTAAAGGTGTGGCAGCTGCTTCTGCCAAAAACCCTCTTCCCTCTGAAAGGGAATCTAGAGCATTAGAGAGATGGGGTAAAAAGGGTTTATACTTCTGCTACTCTTTCGGCCAGGGCCTTAAACTGTCAATTTCACATGATTCAGTACCAGGAATTTTTGTTAGACCAGCTAAATAAAAAACTGTCCTCTCCTGAACCTATAGACCGCAAGTCCCTTCAGGAGTTGGTACATAACTCCCAGCAGGTCAGTAACCATTTCTTAAAATGTGGCTATGATGCACTGGAGGCTTCCTTTAGATCAGCTATGACTGGAACAGTGATTCGAAGGCGTGCCTGGTTAAAAGAACAATCCTTACCAGACCATGTTAAGTCAAAACTCCTAGATGCTCCCATGGAGAAACAAAGTTTGCTTGGCTCCCCTGCACAGGAGGTTCTAAAGAAGGTGGAAGAAAAAGCAAAATCTGTCCAAACAGTCAAGGATTTCTTACAGTTCCAACCTCCGAGGTTTAGCAGAAATTGGCCTTCGAAGAATTGGTCCTTTCCAGACAGCTCCAGAGCACAGAGAGGCAGAAATAGACGCCCAAGAGACAGAGGTCAATCTAGGGGTGCCTACAGGGGACGTCAGTGGCAACCTACCAACCAGAGAAGTACTGCCACAGATTCAACTACAACCACTTCCACAGGGCAGACACAATGACTTGGCTCTGGTTCCACCTACCAGGGAACAACTGGAAGCACCCTTGGGCGGAAAGCTAGCCTTATTTTCCGACAACTGGCATTACATTACAGGAGACAAATGGACTTTACAAACAATAGACAAGGGCTACAGGTTTCACTTCCACACTCTACCAAAAAAGAGGGGAATGCCAAACCTACCACCAAGCCAAAAAACAGACGCTCTAAGACAAATCAACAACTTACTAAGGATGAGAGCTATAGAAAAGGTGCCACCTATGGAACAAGGCCAAGGATTTTACTCCAGGCTTTTCCTTGTATCAGGAAAAGAAAATCAATGGAGACCTATTCTCGACTTGTCCGCACTGAACACATACCTCATTGTTCCAAAATTCAAAATGCTGACCCTCCAGCAGCTTCTTCCCATGCTGGGCAAGGAGTCTTGGCTGGTGACTCTAGATCTCAAGGAGGCATACCTGCACGTCCCTATACGACCAGATTGCAGAAGACACCTCAGATTTCTTGCAGGATCAGAGCATTATCAATTCTCAGCATTGCCCTTTGGCTTATCTACTGCGCCCAGAGTATTCATGAAATGCCTGGCATCAGTAATTGCTCATTGCAGGCTTCAGGGAATTCAAATTTACCCATACCTGGACGACTGCCTAATACAAGCGGACAACAAGGCAAAATTAACAAAAGATTTGGAAAATGTCATACAACTGTTGCAAGCCTTGGGATTCACATTCAACATGCAAAAGTCAAGACTAGTACCATCCCAAAGGATAACATTCTTGGGTGCAGAACTGGATACATCAACTTAGATGGCTTTTCTCACAGAAGAAAAACAAAAGCAACTACCAGCCTACTTCATGACATTAACAACACAAACTCAGCTTACTGCAAGGAAAGTCCTGCAAGCCCTGGGTTACATGGCATCCTGCATAATATTGATTCCGCATGCCAGGCAGCGTATGAGAAAGTTACAATGGTACCTAAGGAATGTATGGTCTCAACACAAGCACAGTCTAGAAGCCCAGATTCCAATAATTCCATGCCTGAAGCAAGAATTCCTGTGGTGGGCTCAGGCCTGTCAGTTGAACAGAGGATTGCCTTTCCACAAACCTCATCCAAGCCAGACCATCACCACGGACGCCTCAGACCTAGGCTGGGGGGCACACATGGTGGACAAGTGTATACAAGGCCTATGGACCCAAGACCAGCTGAATCTACACATAAATCTAAAGGAGATGCTGGCAGTGAAACATGCGATCCAGGCATTCAGACCACTCCTTCAACAGGGTCATCTGCTGATAAGGACGGACAATACCACAGTCATGTGGTACATCAACAAACAGGGAGGTACACACTCATATCCTCTATGCCGGATGGCAATGAACCTGTGGAATGTGGCCCTGAATCTCAACATTCAACTTCAGGCCAGATTTGTACCAGGAAAAGAAAATTCTCTAGCAGACACCTTAAGCAGAACTACCACGGATGCTCACGAATGGATGCTGCATCCAGATATCTTCAAAGCCATAACAAAGAAATGGGGACTACCAGAAATAGACCTGTTCGCCTCCACACAACCACCAATTGAAGAAATTCTGCACAAGAGCATACCACCCACTTGCTTGGAGGGTGGACTCCCTTTCCTTCAGCTGGAAAAACCTGACAGCATATGCATTCCCACCTCTTCCTTTGATGTACCAAGTACTACTGAAGATCAGAGAGGATCGGCCAAGGGTAATCCTGATAGCTCCAGACTGGCCGAGGCAACATTGGTACCCGCTACTGAGAAGCATGTCTCGGACACACGCATGGCATCTACCTCTATGTCCCTTACTTCTAACACAGAACAACTACAAGATCCTACATCCAAACTTGAAAACACTGCAGCTAGCTGCTTGGAATATTGCATAAAACCAAATAACCCAGATTTATCTCAGAGGGTTAAGGACATTATCCTGGAGGCACGCAGACCCTCCACAAGGAAAACTTATTCAGCCAAGTGGAAAAGATACCTCATTTGGAGTGCAGCAAAGGGAGAAAATGTCTCATTGGCAAACATAGCACACATCCTGGAATACTTAGCAGAACTGTTCCACAATGGCCCGTCTTACTCCTCCATTAAGATTCATGCATCAGCAATTTCAGCAGAATACAACATGGATCCTCCTGTCTTCTCTCATCCTCTACTCAGGCAGTTCTTGAGAGGAATCAAAAATGTAAAACCTCCAAGGAAACAACCTTTGCCTACATGGGATCTCAACTTTGTGCTGGAAAAGTTAACACTTCCCCCTTTTGAACCAGCAGCAACAGCAGAACTACAGTTCTTATCTTGGAAAACTGCTTTCCTGCTAGCAATCACTTCAGCAAGAAGGGTATCTGAGTTACAGGCATTAATGGCAGTACAACCCTTCCTTATCTTCCATCAGGATAGAGTCTCTCTGAGAACTAACCCTACCTTTATGCCAAAAGTGGTCTCCAGAGTTTCATTGAACCAAGCGATTCATTTACCTACATTCTTCCCCAACCCACAGAACAGGGGGGAAAGACTGCTACATACCTTGGATGTGCACAGGCAATTACGCTACTATCTGAACAGAACTAAGACCAGCAGAAAAACTGACCAGCTTCTGGTAGCATATGCAACAGGAATGCAAGGAAAAGCAATTTCAAAACAGACAATCTCAAAATGGATAGGAAATTGTATTCGATTTTGTTACTCTTTTCATGGAAAGACAACTCCTGAAAATATCAGACCTCATTCCACAAGAGCTACAGCCACCACTACAGCTTTCCTACGAGGAGTGGCTACCAAAGACATTTTAGAAGCTGCTACTTGGAGCTCCGTGCATACATTTGCCAAGCATTATGATCTTCCTTTATACTCTAGATCCCGAGCAGGTTTTGCAACTGCTGTTTTGCAAGGGATCTTAACTACACCATCTTTATCTTAGTGCCTCCTCCCCCAGTTTGGCTATGGTATTCTACCCATATGTTAGGACTGCAGATGCATCCTTGAAGGACATAGTACAGTTTTGTACCTACCATAAATGTAGATGTCCGATAGGTATGCATCTGCAGTCAGGATTACCCACCCTCCTTCCCCTCTGTGGTATTCCTAGGGTATTTACCCCTCTTTTAGCTAGCTGGGGGAATCTATTATGGTGTATTTGTTTGTGTATGTATATATATATATATATATATATATATATATATATATATATATATATATATCGTTTGCTCTCTACTGTTTGGAGTTATTTGCATTTATCCAAATTTAGCCTTCCTAGAGGACACCTGGCATCTGGGGCAAGAAACACTGAGGAAAATGGCGTCGGCTGATGCCTTTATACCCCAGCAGCTGTGACGTCAGGTGAAGTGCGACATCAGCCGAGGCCAGACCCAGACTTTGGAATCCGGCCGACCGAAGGGCTGCCTGAGGCAGGACAACCCATATGTTAGGACTGCAGATGCATACCTATCGGACATCTACATTTATGGTAGGTACAAAACTGTACTTTATGCCTCATGGGCTGGTGGTTGAGTGGCACACTGAGTTTGTGGGCTATGTGTCATTTGGGTTGTGTTGGGGGGTGGAGGTTGCTTATGTTTCTGCTTTGGAGGTCCCTGTTGCTTGGGAAGATTTTTATTGAGAGCCTCTGCAAATGTAGGTCTGTGTTTTGTGTTTCTATGTGTGTGTTTTGGTGGTGTAGGTTTTGATGGACTATGTGACGAGTGTGGTGTGGTGCAAGTGTTTACCTTCTCCACTTGACTGTCTAGTCCAGTCTTGGGTGAAGAGAGCTTTGCTTCCAGTTTGGCTATATAAGTGCATCTCTCACAGGCTGTAGTGTTGGGTGATAGGAGGAGAGGGTTGTCTGTGTACATGAGGCAATTGCTGCATTGCCCCAAGATGCGTAGACAGGAGAAAACACCAGGAGCTGATCCTTAGACATGCCTGGATAGTAGTCATCACTTAAGTTTTGTGTAATTTCTGACATCCCTTTCTCAATCACAAACAGCTCTGCACCTTCAGACACATTTAACAAAACTATCACCCCCTGTGTAGACTGTAACTTGTGCCTTATTCTCTCTTACTTAACCATTTGTACAACCTCGTTAATATTTTTCAGCACCCCTACCTTCTTGCCTATTATTTTATTAAAATTACATTCTTGCTTCCTTTCTATTTCTCTTTGAACATACTGTAAATACACTTTCTGAACATAGAGTGAATTGTATTAATGAGTACCTATTGTCCTTCTGTTTTGTATTTACATTTGATTTTATTGTATTTAACTGTGCCTGTTTTCTTACCAGTATTTATTACTGCATTTTTTTATCTTCACCTTTTGCTTTTATTTTACTTGTGCTGTTCTGGCCTGAGCTTGAAAATGGTCCCTTTGGATAAGTAGAGCGAGTGAGTGAATGAGTACATAAGTAAATTAATCTGTCAAGAACTCTGAATCCAGCCTAAATGTAGTAGGACATGTCACTGGTCAGTTTAGTCAAATCTAGCCAACTGAAGTAAAAAAATGCAGCTGAGACTGGGGTCACTTTTTGAAGTTTTCTTTGTACCCCATGTTACTGTGATCCTAGTTACACTATTTGTTTGACATGCAGGGGGACACAGCTGCAACTCCCATGACAAGTAAATGATGTTTCATAACATTTTCCCAGATGAGCATTTTGTTGAATTGTGTGTGATTTTATCTGGTCAGGAATGTGCATTTTTGCCAGGATGTCTTTGATTCCATCTTTAAAAACAGGAATCCGAGTCCTGAACTTATCCTGTTAATGAGGACTAAGTAAGTAGACATAGAGGGTAGACACAGCTTGTTCAACCATGTTTGGATTCCTGTGGAAGTTGCCAGGCTTAACCACCATGGTCGCACAGAGCAATTTATAAGAAAATCAAGATACCTTGTGCTGGTTGACCAAACTAAGGTTTGAACAGCTTAGTACTTCAAGTAAGGAAGTAAAATCCTTGTCAGTTCATATGACAATATGTTTCTGATTTTTTTTTTATCTAAAATGTACTTGTTGCTTGAAATGTCTTATTTATTTTTGGGTTACGTCTTTAATGCTGAATTGTATTCAGTACAATCATATGGAAGCGGTTTCTAATTCTGTCATGCTTTAATAACACAAAACTTGAAGACTGCTCAACCCTTAATGAAACTAATATCATTCCAGTGTTATTTTTTCACCCTGTACTGCCTAAATGTAGTTTAGTGCCCTGAAACTCTTGGATGTCTTCCGGTTTCTTCATTTACATTATTCCATTAGTTCCTTCCCCAGATCATAAAGGTCCATGTGTCTTGTTTCTTAAGTTTTTTATGCATTATTTCTGAAAAGACTTTGTTGCAAACCTGCATATCAGAGGAGACACACAGTTATCACTTGTATTTTACTTCTTCAGTTTGTGACTTGCTGATTTCTGTAAACTGCTATTAGTCATACTTAACAGAGATAGTGAAACTGTTTCCAGATACAGACAGTTGATATAGAAATATTCACATTTAGAACAAGGATGTTAAATTCATGTTATGTTGATTTATCCAAGGTAGTTCAGTGAAAGCAAATAAAATAAAAGTAGTTCACTGAAACCATCTTCAGCGACCATTTAAGGGCATTTTTTGCCCCCCCCCCCACACACACACACAACCCACAACTGCTGGAATTATATATACCAACTCCATTGTCACACAACAGTGGAGAAAAAGACAGTCTCCACTGCAGGTAAAAGGGTTTTGGCAGACTGCTTTTGTTTTATTTGTGTTCATCGAAACTGTCTTTGAGATGACATGCTCCTCGATCAGTTGCACTGCAGCACTACATAAACTGATAAGTGCTACCATTCTTTGCCAGTCTCTCTCTCCTTCCTTTCCGTTTACACATCATGTGGTACATTGGGTAATGAGCACGTTTCAGCGCTCATTGTTTCTGTAGCAGTTATGGGTTTTACAGGCTCAGGTTAGCCTACCCCTCCTTGGAGAGTACACCACACACAACTCGCACGCGCACACTCACACCTAGGGCCAATTTAGTGTCCAGTCCTCCTACTGCATGTCTTTGGAAAGTGGGAGGAAACTGGAGCACCCAGAAGAAACCCACGTGAATGCAGGGAGGACATGCAGACTCCACACAGAAGGCATCATAGCCGAGAATTCAACCGGAGAACCTCTTGCTGTGAGGTGACAATGCTAGCTGTTACATCACTGTGCCGCCCATTCTTTGCTGGTGAAGTGTTGAAAATTAAGGGCAGTGTGAAACACTGGAAGCTCTTTTGAAGATTCCTTTCTAGGTCTCTGAATTGTCAGATGTCGCTCATAACTTAGCCAGAGCTGCAAATCATCTAATTAAGATTGTGATGGGATGGTGCGCAGTATTGTCAGAACTACTACTGAATGTCTAACAAAAATCTGCTAATTACGCTTACTTTGTGGCTTTGGTCATAGCTGAAAAAATAAGCATTTGGATGCCATATTACATGCATATTTC
Organism: Protopterus annectens; assembly: GCF_019279795.1. Lineage (NCBI taxonomy): Eukaryota > Metazoa > Chordata > Ceratodontiformes > Protopteridae > Protopterus > Protopterus annectens. Next base: position 1,708,032,343 of record NC_056725.1, read on the forward strand.
ATGAGTACTGAAATCCCAGTTCAGCTACAATGTCTATAAAGGATGAGTTAAGTAAATTTGCATGCATTTCTGGCAGTGTAAAGAGATGGCAACTCTTACATTATTCCAGGACAGTGTGGGCTATGTATTTGCCTTTGGTGCTAGAAGGTTGACAGGCTGTGTGTTCTATCACCTTATCGGGTATTTGGATTCATATTCCAGCTTTGCGGTGCATCTGAGGTGGCCTCTTTTGCTAAAATTTTCAAATCTGGTTACATTTGTTCCAAGTTGATGGTACTTCAGATTCTCAGATTCTTGTGGTTTTGCACTTATCCCCCCCCCAGTCCCTTAAGTCTGCCACTGATCTGCTGTGTTACCAATAAACTCATTCATTGCCTTCACTGTGAAGGCCTCAAGAGTCTGTTGCATCCCTTGTAAACAGGTGGGTCCTCCCTCTGTAGGAAGTGGCTGTGTTTAATTGCAACTTCCAAAGTGAGGTTGATGTTCCCTGAAGGGTAAAATTTGGGAGAAGGACATTGTATGCATTGCTTGCATTGGAGATTTTTAAGTATGCAAAGAGATGAGGAAACCAATCTTACTGGGGTGGAACATAGTGACATCACACCGTTGCTCAGTGTTCAGCAGCCTTTCCCATAAGTGTGGCCATTGGGGAGCATCTGATTATTGGTAGAGCCTCCCATGGGGTGGGCAAGTTGACGTAAGTTGCTCTCTCTCACCCCCTTGCTTCCCTAATACCTGACCCACTAATCCACACTCTAATCATCGGGATTGTAATTGGGATGCCATCCTTTTGTGCCACATAGCTGGGGCAATCCCATGGCATCTAATGGAGAAGGCAAATTTCTTCTTCATTGTCCTCACCAAATTTCTCAAAGTCTACAGTAAGAACTGTTTTGATGTGCATTGCAATATTTGTGAGCATCTTGGTTCCAGGACTTTACAGGAGAGACAGAACAAGTTGATTCTTAAAGGCTTGTTTTCCACTAATTATGCTTAAAGACTAAAAAGAAACGTTGAAGAAAGTGGGGGTGTTAGAGATGCTGCCATGTCTTTCCCTGCATCCAAATTACCACGTTTAGAGTTTTTACCTCCCAAAAGAAGTACCACGCCCATAGCTAGTACTGATCAGTCTTTCCCTTTGGGAGTTGTCAACATGGAGTCACTTGGGTACTTGGTCTCTGTCCTAGTAAGAGATTAAGCAGCTTCTGTTTGGAGAGGGGACTTCTAAGCATTTGGAGTCTAGATTTTCCTCTTTATTGCCCATCAATTTCATAGGGTCATAGGGAGTTGCTAGGCTATTGGCCCTGACGCCCTTATAAGCCTTGACAAGAATTGAGCCCCTATTTAGACAAGTCAGCACCCAAAGCCCCTGTCCAGCAGAGACAGAGGTGGAATCCCAGGGGTATACTTTCAGTTTCCCATCGAGTTATCCAGGTTGTGGTTAAAAAGGGATAATGAGGTACTCTGCTTGATGTGGAGAGGGAGTCTGTTCCATAGATGGGAGAGTCTCTGGGACACAAATCTATCCTGTCAACAAGTCTTACTGATGTCACAGATCAGGTTGAGGTCGCACATGTGGGTTGAGTAGAGCTTGACTTGTGGATATGCAGCAGTCCCAAAAAGGTGGGGTCTGATATTGCTTTGTGTGCCAGACAGAGGTCACCTCTGAGAAGTCTGTGTGAAACAGAGTAGAGGGGCAGGGCTTTTGTGTAGAGTAGATGTTTGAGACCTTAGAATCTCCTGATGAGGAACCTCTGTGGTCTCCCCAGCTGCTGCATGTGCTTTGCAAGGTACATGCCAAAGGAGGCGTTGTACTCAATAATTGAACTTCTAAGGGAAGAATGCAGCGATGTTATGACTTCTTGTCCCTGGATGAGATGCCCTTCCTTATGAGTTGGGCCATGTAGAAAGCATTCCATACAGTGGAAGCAACATGGTGGTCAAAAGTCAGGTTGCTGTCAACCTGAGTACCAAAATCCCATGACTGATTGCGTGCTTAGGACGTTGTTATTAATGTGATATGTTGGGACATCGCTCTCCCCAAAGGGGATGATGATGCATTTTTTGGCATTAAGCTTGAGGCCATGTTTCAGGCACCAGTCATTTGTTTGGGTGAGAATCTCTTTGGAGGATGTCCACATCACTTGAGGAATTGATGACCACACCCAGCTTGCAGTCATCTGCAAACTTGGTCAGCCATAGCCCACTGGTTTTGGCTTGCACCTCAGATAAGTATATGCTAAATAGCAGAGGCCCCAAGACTGATCCTTGGGGTATGCCGCTTGTTACGGGTCTACTGCTTGAGGTGGCTTCCCCTGTTTTGATCAGTGAGCCAGTTTGCTACCCATCTGGTAACATATGGATTGATGCCTAGTTGAGAGAGTTTATGTATTATGCCTGAATGGGGAATAATGTCAAAGGCTTTGGCCAGGTCAGGGTAGGTGGTGTGCACCGTTTTCCCCTCGTCCATGGCTTTGGTGACTGTCTCAAAGAAGTTAACCAGATTTAACCGACATGACCTCCCCTTGACAAAGCCAAACCATGTGGGTTAGAATGTTTGGAGGTTGCCAATGTCCCAGTTAGAGGTCCATAATGATTCGTTCCATGACCTTGCAGATCAGGCTAGTTAAGCTGATGGGTCTGTAATTTCCCAGATCAGTGGACACTTCAGCTTTGTGTAAACGAATGACAGTGGCTGTCCTCCACTGGGCTGGGACAAAGCTGGTACTCTGGCTTTGGTTGAATAGGATGCCTAATAGTGCTGCAAGTTCATGCCTTAGTTCATGTAGGATGCAGGCTGGGATGTTATAGAGTCCCATGGAGGCTGTATTTTTTGCCTTTGAGAGGTCAGTGATGACCTGTTCCCTAGAGATAAGGGGAGGGGGCAGGTACAGGGGATGTCCTGATTTACTGCTGGGGGGTGGGGGACAGAGGGGTGAAGTTTTTGCTGAATTTGTCAGCTAGTAGGTTGGCTATATCTACAGCATTTGTGTATGTGGTGTCCTTGACCACCAGTTCTGAACAGCTCTGGGTGCTTCTTTTGGTATTGCTGACATGTGAAGAAGACCTTATGATTGTCTCTAGTAGACGTGGCCAATTTGGACACAAAGTTGGCTTTAGAGGATTTCACTAGTGCTCTTATTTGCTTGTTGAGTCTAAGGAGAGGTTGCTTCCAACTGGGCACCTGCTCCTTCTTGGTCCTGGACAGCAATTTTTTTCCTTTTGTTATATAGTTTATTTATTGCAGATGTCCACCAAACAGGTTTACTTTTCCTTCTGGAGGATGATTTTGTCTTATCTGGTATTTCTGATTCCATGCATCTATATAAATGCTCGTATAGTACTTTGGTGTAGATTTGGACATTGGTTCCATTTTCTGCAGAGGGGGAGGGGGCTGTGAAGCTGTTTATCTCATCCCTCAGGAGGTTGTAATCAGCTTTGGAGAATTTGTTTTGTTTGACCCTAGCTAGGGGGGGGGGGACAGTCAGAGGAGATGGTGACTTCAAAAGTTGACTGCTTTATGGGTGGATCTTACCAGGGAGGATGATACTGTAGGGTTGCTGCAGAGGTTACTCATGTTGGTTAATACCAAGTCCAGGATATTATCACCTCATGTGGGAGTATCAACTAGCTGTTCCAAGGGATTGACATTGATAAAATCGAGGAATCTCTGGGCATTTGTGATCCTGGCATGAGTAATTTTTCCAATTTATGATTGGGTTGTTAAGGTTGCCCAGGATCAGGGTAAAGGGTTGAATTTTGATAGATTCGAGGAGGTCCAGATAGGTGGAGTGAGCATCTTGAGTCAAATTTAGGTGCCTGTAGCTTGCTGTGATTTGAATAGGGGTCTTGTCAACGGTTAGCTGCACCTGGAGTGTCTCCTGTGTGTTATACTGTTTGACTTGCCTTGAGGTGTGTGTCTGTAGTATATATTGAAACTCCACCTCCTTTGGCTTTGCTGCCCACAGTTTGGGGTCTGAATGTATGATAGGATGAGTAACCTGGTAAAGTTGGGGTGCTCTTACCCAGCTTTGAACTAGGTTTCTGTGACTGCATAAATGTCAGCATTTTCCAGGGTTAAGAATGCTTGCAGTGAGTGCAGTTTCATGTTTAGACTCCTAGTGTTTAGCAGCATGACCTTTAATTTGCATTTTGTTGAAATGTTTATATTGGTAGTATCAACCTCATGACTTTTCCTAAAAAAGGCACTATGGGGGAGGCAAAGGCCTTTGTCAGAACTCTGAATCCCCAGTGAGACAGATGCAGGCCATCTCTAGCAAAGCATCATGGTCTGTCGATTTTATCTGCCCAGGCTGTCAGGTACTGGATCCCCCTGGAATGACACCAGAAACTAAGCCAATTTTGTATAGAGGCATCATTCTCTGTGATGGTAGATTGCTAAGGACATACCTGCCTGGGACACACATTTAGCGAGATCAATCATGTCTCCCATCATGTAGTCCAGGGAGGTACATCTCTAGTCATTCACACCAACATGGACTATGACAGAGTCATAACAGTACATGTTGCTGAGAGACTTGAGTGTGTGTGTGTGATATGGCAGATTCTGGCACTTGACAAACAACTAACCACATTTCTTGCGCTTCTTTGAATTGGACTGGGAGTAGATTCCATGGTAGCAAGAGAAGGGAGCTTTCCTTCTTTTTGTTGGTTCATTTCTGGGACCTGTTTCAGTGCCAGATTTTTTATAGCCAATAATACCATTTGCTTCATCCTCAATGCTGACAATTTTTAATGTCATGGCTTCCTTTTGTACTGGTGACCTTGGTTTTGAAATTTATGGTTCTGAAGAGCACTGAGCAAGGCCTTCTGTTCTTCACTGCGACTAGTATTTTTTGATAGAGAAACTGCAGGATGGGCCACATCAGCTAGGTTGTTGTTTTCATGGTTACAGTCTCTTTGTCATACGCTTTGGCTGCCTCCAACTATACTTTTCAGTTTGCCAGTTGAAGTTCTGAATTCACAGCCAGACACACGATGTCAGAGAACTGTAGAAGGACAGGTGTGTAATTAACTGTCAGCAGTGGCTGCTAAGAGTTGCAGTTGTAACATCAAATGTTGATTGGCAGGCTTTGTAGATGCTGTACATCATGCTGTGTGGTTTTGAGTGCAGACGTTTTAGTGCAGTTTTCTGAAAGTAAATATAGCTGCCAGTTCCCATGTGTAACATTGGGCCCATATTTTATTGCTTTCCTTTGGAGTTCTTCACTGGTAGGTGAATGTATGTTTTCTGTAAGCATATGTGGGCATTTTGCCAATGGTAGTCGAAGCAGATTTCAAAACATTTAAAAGGGCTTTCATCTTTACTGTTGGCTGTTGGTTCTGTCACAGCTGTAAAAATCTTTTTCCTCTATTAAGCAAACACTGACAAACATGTAATTAGTACTGCTTGGCTGTCCTTTTGTGTTGAGTAACACAGAGGCAGTGTTGCTTCACGAGTTTGAAGTGTCTAATGACTGCTGTGTGAATTTGCATTAGTCATTTGGGCAGAAGGCCAGAACCTTGGGAAATGTTCAAATTAAATCTGCAAAGCATCAGTGTGGTTACAGACCATGCTTTCTTTGTTTACCATGTCCTGTTTCTTGACTGTGTTTTTTATCGTCTGCACACTGTTTGTTATAAATACAACATACAAGCTGTGCCGAAATATAGTTCTGTGCAGCTATTGCACGCATGATTCTAGATAAGACTACATTCAAGAGGAAGTATGAAGAGATTGCTTCTTTGTGAAATGTGCTGTTTTATCCTTCTCTGTGTAAGACTAAGCAGAATATGCAAATATAAGCAGTATGTAGCGCAGAAGTATGCTTTCAAGCCCTGGTAAGGTGCGCCAGAGTTAAAATTAGAGCTCCTATTTTTTTCCCGTGGAATCAGCTTTGCATGTGCAGTCAGAACCGGCTGTACCTGGCTGTGAGTTATGGTACTCTTGAGTCCATCTGTGATACTGTTGGCCCTATCCAACTGTTAGTGGCACTTCATTCCCAAAAGTGAAATCCCTGTATCACTACTGTAACATGGCAGGCTGGGTTACTGGTGCACAGAGACATGTGAGGATTGTGCCTCAGTAATGGAGTGGCATGCCTATAACTTTTTTCTCTCTCCTGCTGTTCACATGAAATGTAACTTCTATTATGCTTTTGTTTACTGTTTAGGGATACAGACTGACAAATTGAAATAATTCTGTCTTTGAAACAGATGAACTTCTATGGGTACAAGTTGTGCTCTTCGTGTGTACAGTCGCTGTTTGATCATTTTAATTTATAGTTGCATGTACACTGTCCAATACTGAAAACTAGTAGCAATGGAAGCCAGTAGCCCTCCCAGGCATATCCTATACTGCTGCATGTACATCAGTGTTATACAGGGCATCTGTCCATCAGATAATATTCATAGATTCATGACCTGTATCCAAATAGGACATTGAGGAGCAGGCATTTAAAACGTAAATCTGTCCATAAGGGACATAGATACCAGGCCAAGTGTACATTTCCCATTCACAATCCACTGATCAAGGAAACCTGTTTGTACAGGAGGGGTAGTCTCTGGGACACCTCTGTCTCCAGCATGTTCTGTTTAAGTCATAGACAAAATTCATTTCCTTAAATCTTGTATTTCTAGTACTGTTTGACTTATGAATATGCAAGACATTCATAAGTGTGGGGTTTGCGGATACCTTGTAAGCCAGTTATAGATCACCCCTCAGCAGTCTATAGGAGACTGAGTAGAGAGAGAAGGCTTTAAGGCACTCTGTTTAAGGCAGGTTTGTTACACCGTGTATTTTGTACGAAACCTCTGGGGTCTGTCTATTTGCTGCATATGTTTGGTCAGGTACATACTGCAGGAAGCATTGTACTTCATGATTGATCTGATGAATTTATATTTCTCAGAATTAACATTATAACTATGTCCTCTATATTTAGACCTGGTGTGAGGCAGTGATATGTTTCCCCAGTGGTCACATAACCACAGCTGGCATCTTTCTTATGCCATTCTGGAAGGCCCTGGTCACGCAGTGTTTCTGTGCGACTTACAGCCACTTACCCTGTGGTCTGCCACATGCAGCACCTCTAGGACTCTGAGGGAGGGAGTCCTGCACATTAAGTGTAGTTAATAAGTTGGTGTTCTCATCCACTCTAGAGAAACTTGTTGGAGCAGTCGTCCGATAGAACCTTAACTGGTGCAGAGTGCTGTGTGCAAACATTCTTCTGTTTCAGGCAAGCATCTTGGCCAAGGTGAATATGAATGTAGAGTATTAAGTTAAGCATTTGAGAGGTGATAGATGTAAGATAGATTGGAAGCTGTACTGGAAGTGTCTTATGACAGTGAGGGGCTCAGTACAGGTCACTGCAAAATTAGGGGTTTAGTATGATATTGTGTTGTTTTAGATTTTAGGAGATTAGGTCAAGTTGGTAATGTGCAGATGTGGGTACTTATTTGGTCAGTGGATGTGCAGGGCAGTTAAAAATAAATGGAAGTTATGTGGTTAATAAGATCTACTTTGAAAGGTTGAAATTCCAAAACTTTCAAATTAAGTCTGCTGAGACCAGAATATCAAAGTTCTGGAAGTTAATAAAATTAAAAACTAAAAGCATTTTTTTTTTATTAACATTTTTGCAGGAGGGCAAGCCTCCCTGCCCCCCCCCCAACCCCCTGCTAAATAAATATCCCAACTCTGAGATCGCACTTCAATGAGGAAAAACTGTAAATTTCCCATTCCGTGCTGCATGGCGATCTCCATTAAGAACATTCAAAGTTTCAAAACTTCGATATTCTGGTCCTGGCAGACTGTGTTTTGAAAGTTTTGGAATTTCAACCTTTTAAAGTAGACCCAATCAGTAAATCCAAGCAGTAACATCTCTTCCAGTGCTGACAACACAGAGGACTGTGATAGTCTCCATTTTTTTCTCAAAACTTGCATATTTTCTGTCTTTGACCTAGCACTCTTGTGTGGGGTCATTTACTGCACTGTTATAACTTGATATTACTTGTGAACCTCTGCTATCTCTGAAAAAACAAAAACAAAAAAAAATCTTGCTTTTTTCCCACTTTTCTGAGATTTAAAAAAGTTCAGTTACAGGCTTGCTGTTCCTGAACTGTTTGTAAGTTTCTGTGAGGCCATTTTTGCTTGGGCTAGGGGAAAGTCTCTCTGTTGATCAGTGGCAGTGAAAAACATTGAGCAGCTCCCCTGCCCCCGTGGGAGTGGTTACTGACTTGAAACTGTAGTTTTATTGGCCGTATTGGGTCAATTCCTGGCTCTTTCCAGCCCCTGCTATCAAGCACGCTTTAGCGTGGAGTTGCCACTAGAGCAGCATCGGGCAGCGCTGGTTTAACAAGGTTAAACTTTTTCTGGCTCCATAAAGTCTGTTCTTCATTTTTCCCTTAGAACTGCTCTACTAGTAATCTAAACAGTATATCCCTTAACTAAAAAGCGCAGCACTTGTTCCTAAAAAGCTTTTTTTTTTTTTCCTCCAAAAAAAAAAAAAAAGCTCAGCACTCGTCTTAAAAGCATCTTCTTTTCAGGCTTAGCACTTCTGTATTATGCAAAGTCCCTCACTAGCGAAACCCCCCCAGGAGTACCCACTTCCTTACTAAGTCCTCTCTCATTCAGTTACACCCCAAACTTCTTAATTTCTCTAGCATGTCGAAGGGCCAGATGCTGGCGTCCTCTCCTGTCCAGTTGGTGAATCTGGGAATATTGAGGCAATGTTACAATTGCCTCATGTACACAGACAACCCTCTCCTCCTCCCACATAACACAAATACTTGCGAGAGATGCAGCTATTTAGCCAAACTGGAGGCTGAGCTCTCTCAACTCAGGACTGGCAAGACCAGACAGGAGGAGAAGGCAACTACACACACCACAAAACCAGTCTCACATAAAGCTATCACAACAATGAATCAAACACGTAAACACACAAAGACATACTCGGAGGCTCTGAGCAAAAATTTACCTAAACAGCAGAGGCCTCCAAAGCAGACACCCAAGCAACCGCCACCTCATGACACACCACAGGCAACACATAAAACACAAAATCAGTGTGCAAAGCAGTCACAGCCCTTAAGGCCAAATACAACACCAAACATACTTGTCATAGGTGACTCCATAGTCAGACACACTGACGTCCCACTCACCAGGCTGAACAAGGAGAGGGTCACAGTAAGCTGCCTATTGGGCGCTAGAATCCACCACATAACACAAGCACTCGGGTCACTCCACAGCAAGTACAAATATGACACAGTCATTGTCCATGCTGGTGTGAACGACCTGAGACGTACCTCCCTGGACTACATGAAAAGAGACATAGAGGAGCTCTCTGATTATGTAGCCCAGGCAGGTATGACCCTGACCCTGAGCAGCATCCTTCCTTCACCAAGAATGATGCCACAACATAAAGACAAGATGATCAGCTTTAACAATTGGATTAATTTCTGGTGTCATTCAAAGGGGATCCAGTGTCTGTCTGCCTGGGATGACATGCTTGACAAGCCACGCTGCTTCGCAAGGGACGGCTTGCACCTGTCACCCCTGGGATTCCGGATATTGGCTAAGGCTCTTGCCACCCCCATAGTGCCTTTTTTAGGCAAGGCTCAAATTCAAAACCTGCCACCCTAGAAAACAAAAATGGAAAGAAACTAAGGGTAATGCTGCTCAATGCCAGAAGTCTAAATCTCAAAATGCATGCACTCGAGGCCCTTCTCAGTATGGAGAACATCGATGTCTGTGCTGTGACTGAAACCTGGTTCAAGGCTCCTGAGAGCACCCCGGCACTATCAGGTTTTACCTCATATCATGCGTTCCGGCCCCAAAACCCGGACCACACCACAAAAGGAGGGGGTGTATCCATATTCATCAAGGATACCCACACCTCCAGGTTGGTGGCAACGCACGAAGCATCGGAAACCGTCCAGGTGCAATTAACCATAGGCAAAACTGCTCTACAATTTGTAGCATGCTACAGGCCACCCTCTCAAACTCAGGAACCCCACACAGCCTTCCTGAAGACACTGGAGGGTATAAAAGTATCTCCAAACACCATTATATTAGGTGACTTCAACTACCCGAATATAGACTGGGAACATTACTCAAGCCCAAACTTTCTAGCCCAAAGGTTCCTGGAGTTCATAAATTCAAATGCCATGGAACAACTAGTCACCGTTCCCACAAGAGGAGAAAATATACTAGATCTCATCATCACAAACATGGGGACAAAATGCTCCACACCGGAAGTATATCCCTCATTGGTGAGATCAGATCATAAACTAATCTCACTGGATATCCACATCCCGCCCCCACCCCAAACAAAAAACAGCACAGTGAAGAACTTCTCTAAAGCAAACTTCACACTACTCAAGACTGGTGTGGTATCCTTCAAGGCCCCGAGCCAGTGGAAACCACAACCCAAGCTGTGGAAGCCCTTACAAATGCCTTCTACGAACACCTCCAGGACTGCATGGATCAGGCAATCCCTAATAAAACCAAGACTCTTTCCACCAAGGGCAAACGTCCAGTCTGGTGGACCCCAGCCATAAACAAACTTTACAATAAGAGGAGAAAGCTGTTACATGATAGAGCAAAATCCATAAAAGAGAAGACACCTTTGATCATTATTAGTAAAAAAATACGAGCACTCATAAAATCATCCAAGGCCAACTTTGAGAGAAAAATTGCCATAGATTCAAAAGACAATCATAAGGCCTTCTTCAGCTATGTTAGAAACCTGGGTGGAAACTCCCAGATATGCTCAGAATTAGTCCAAAATGATACAAAAATCACTGAACCCACAGACATTGCCAACATACTGGCAGACAGGTTCAGTGCAAACTTCACCCCCCCCCCCAAAAGGAGAGATAACTATCCCAGCGGAGTGCAGCCTCCCAGACATCTCCAATGCGCAGGTGAAAGCTGCTCTCTAAAGCTAAAAACACAGCATCAATGGGACCGGATGGTGTCCCCGGCTGTGTGCTACACAAACTCAATGAGGAACTAAACCCGCACATAAGGCAGCTGTTTAATCTTAGCTTTACCACAGGATACGTGCCCAAGGAGTGGCGTACGGCAACTGTGGTCCCACTCCACAAAGGCGGTGCCTCTATGGACCCTGGTAATTACCGCCCCATAAGCTTAACAAGCCTGGTCTGCAAAGCTATGGAGAGGATCATAATGGAACTCATAAACAAAGACATAGGGGACTTGCAGACATTGGACCCGATCCAGTTTGGCTTTGTCAAGGGCAGATCATGCCTTTTGAACTTGGTCGACTTCTTTGAGACAGTCACCAAGGCCATTGATGAGGGAAAGGCAGTCCATACAGCCTACCTTGACCTTGCAAAAGCTTTCGACACAGTACCCCACTCAGGTATTATAGAGAAACTTACCAGCTTAAATGTAAACCCATATGTCACAAGATGGGTTGCAAACTGGCTAAAGGACAGAACCCACAGGGTTAGAGTAGCTGGCGCCATGTCAGACTCCAAGCCGGTCACAAGTGGTGTCCCACAGGACTCAGTCCTTGGCCCCCTGTTGTTCGGCATCTACTTCTCAGAAGTACAGGCTAACATAGGAGGACTATGGCTGACAAAGTTTGCAGATGACTGCAAACTGGGAGCCATAGTGGAAAGTACATCGGACACAGATATCCTTCAGAGGGGTCTCACGGAAACCTGATAGCTGGTGCCAGAGCCATGGCCTGAAGTTAAATGCCAAAAAATGTATAGTCATACCCTTCGGGAAAAACAAGGTAACCCCAAGCTACCATATAGGTGGCAATCCACTAAGCACAGAAGAGGTTATCAGGGACCTGGGGTCCCAGGTTGACAGTGGCCTTTCTTTTGACACTCACATTGCTAAAGTGGTTAGAAAAACCTTCTACATTGCCCACCTGATCATGAAGGGATTCACATCCAGATCAAGTGAGGTCATTGTTCCCCTGTACTCTTCACTTATCAGACCAATGATCGAGTACAATGCCCCATTCGGGATGTATCTCACCCGACACCTGCAGCAATTGGAGAGACCCCAAAAGTTCCTCACCAAAAGGATAAAGGGACTCCAAAATCTGTCATATGCTGCCAGACTGAAGAAACTCCAGCTCTATTCAGTCGCATACCGTCTGCTCAGAGGGTGACCTGTGCCTGACATACAAGGCCATGTCCAACCCGGAATTAATGGACATGCTCCACCTCAAAAAATCTAAATCTACCAGATCCACTAGAGCAAGCGACTTAAACCTTAGCACGGATATAAATAGGACATGCTGGAGGGAAAGATTTGTCACCCAGAGACTCCCTATGTTGTGGAATAAAATCCCGGTCCATGTGAGGCAGAGCACCTCGCTGGCTCTGTTCAAGAGAAATCTTGACCGGTGGATGGGAGATCGTAGGTTTACCCCGGGAATCATCTCTGTGTCACTGCTGGACAGAGGCACAACAAACTAATGGGCACAGTATTTTTTAACATAAGGGGTGGCGTAAGCCACAAAAACTCTGGGCTAGGCTTATAAATGCCTTAGGGCAGATAGCCTAGTATAAACCTATGAACCTATAACTAACTTGTATGTTTGAATTTCAAGAAATTCACTTTAAGGGTAGGGTTAAGCAGAGCTTGAGAAGTGAACGTTGACGCCCGTCGAGAACACATAATATGTAGTTATGATTGGATATATGCAATCATATTTCTTTGTAGTTTATGGAACTTTGTCTGCTCCACAGTGCTACAAGTTCTAGAAAAAAGAAAGTGTAGGAGCTCAAACTGCTTCAAAAAATTATTTTGTGCTCTGACGTGTGTCTCTGTGTGTGTCTCTGTTTGTGTGAGCTGTTTTAGCTTCTGTCCATTGTTCAGCGGTGACTGGCACAGATGCAAGGTGTTATAGGGTGCGATTGCAGTACCTGCATTCATTTCCATACCAGCATTTCTGATAGCTTGTTCAGAAATGAACTCCAAAACTGCTTCTGCTGTTGGAAGTATAGCATTTGCTACAGCTCTTCGCTTGTGGGGTTAAGTTGCAGCAGCTTGCTACATTTTGTTTGACTCTTCGCTTGAGGAGGGGGTGGGCATGTAGGACCCTGGTGCTCCATGTTGGCACAGAATTGACGAGTGCCGTATTGGATAACTGTTTTTTTATTTTTTATTTACTCTTCAAGTAAGAGCTGTGGGCAGCAGATCAGCGAGTGGTACCAGGCACTAGATGAGACAGCTACAGCCCTGCATAGCAGCACTGACTAACAAAGCTGTCTTTTTCCCAAATCCAGAATGTAATTGCAGTGCTCCAAGCATTACTCAGGTTTATAGGCAAGTACTATGCTGGCTGCTTTTGTGGGCCATTTTAAGCCTACCCAGATGTTCATCATGTTTCACTGTTGCGGTCATTACTCTGGGGTTATCCTGCTGGCAGGCTACCCGCAGTCGGCCTGAATTCCAAAGTCTTGGTCCAGCGTCGGTTGCTGTCGCCGCCTCCCTGACGTCAGTGCGCCAGGGGTATAAAAGATGCAGCAGACGCCATTTTCTTCAGTCTTTCTTGCTGCGCGGTGCCCGAAGCAAAAGCAGTTCACAAGTGCCGGTTGGCCGACTCCTGAGATTTTCAAAATCGAATTTCAGATCCGAAGTCTTTATTAAAGCTAAGTACCCCGTTGGGGAAACCTTTTTCTTGCTCCAGACCGATGTGAGAAAAAGTTAACAATTGTATTTCTTGTGGGAAGCAAATACCTCATAAAGATTTTCATTCTTACTGTATTCCTTGCCTAGGCCCTGATCACAATGTTGCTAGCTGTCGGTTTTGTGTTAGATTTAACCAACGCACTATTAAGTGTCAGTACGATTTTGCCTTTCATTACTTTGTCCGAAACGGTTTAATTATATAATGCCGTCAGAACAGCCGACGACCGGATTTTATAAAAAGCGCAAGGAAAAGGACTGGCATCCGAGGTCCAAAACCGACGAGGCCCTCGCTAGGCCAGTCGCCGGTTCTCAGTGAGGCGCTTTCGCAGCCCCTGATGCCTGCTACCTCAGAGCCACAGGCCCCTTCCGACTCCCACATGGAGCCGACTAGGCCTCTGGATACTCAAGGTATTGGACTCTCGGAAACTATTCCCTCAGATGGGTCCGGAGCCGCTGAGCAGGCATCGGCTTCTGAGGATGTTTTCAGACTTACACAATTATATGTCAAGCCAACCTCAGCTTCAAAGACTAAAACAGCTCTAAAGACAAAGAAACAAGTACAGCATTCTCCTGGACAGACTTCCATGCCTAAGAAACAGATGCTTATTATTATTAAAAATTATACTGATTGCCCCAGACTGGCCACGCCAGCACTGGTTACCCAATCCTAAAGAACTTGTTTCAAGGTCCAGCCTGGACATTGCCTCAAACGTCTCACTTACTGACCCAACAAAACAGTCAGATCCTGCACAGCCAACTCAGGACCTTAAATCTGGCAGCATGGTGGATAATGTAGCCATTCATACCACTCCTCTCTCCAAAGCTGTAATGGATGTTATTTTGGAGGCCAGGAGGTCCAGTACCAGAAAATCTTATGCAGAAAAATGGAAGAGATTCTGTGCTTGGAACCAGGAACAAGGAATTGACACGTTTTTACCAAATATTCCTCAGATTTTGCAATACTTAAATGAGATGCTGGACAAAGACCTATCCTTTTCATCAATTAAGATTCCATGCCTCTGCCATTTCAGCCCATTACAATACGGAACCACCTATCTTTTCTCATCCTTTAATAAGGCAGTACCTCAGAGGGGCCAAAAATATAAGACCTCCAAGGCGAGCACCAATACCTGCATGGGACCTCAATTACGTCTTGGAAAAACTCACACTGCCTCCTTTTGAGCCAGCCTCAACAGCTGATATAAAATTCTTATCCTGGAAAACAGCTCTGCTCCTAGCAATAACCTCTGCAAGATGAGTCTCGGAGTTACAGGCACTCATGGCTGGTGGAACCTTTTATCATTTTCCATCAAGGCAGGGTTTCTCTGAGGATGAACCCTACATTTATGCCTAAGGTGGTGTCCAGTGTGTGGCCCTTAATCAAACCATTCACTTGCCTACCTTTTATCCAAACCCACAGAACAAGGGGGAGAGACTTCTGCATTCTTTGGACATACACAGACAGCTATGCTTCTACTTGGACAGAACTAAAGCTTTCAGAAAGACTGAGCAACTTTTAGTGGCATATGCTGCAGGATCACAAGGAAAGGCTATCTCAGAACAGACTATTTCAAAATGGATAGGCCATTGCATTCAGTTTTGCTACTCACAGCATGGCAAATCAGTGCCTAAGGGCATTAGGCTGCATTCTACCAGAGCAGCAACCACTTCAGCAGCACTCCTCAGAGGAGTACCAGCCAAAGACATCTTAGAGGCTGCAACTTGGAGTTCAGTGCACACTTTTACAAAGCACTACCACTTACCTCTCTACTCTAAATCCAGAGCAGGCTTTGCCACTGCAGTTCTGCAGGGCCTCATAGCCTCTCCTAATCCTATTTCGCCCAGCCTCCCATCCTCAGCTTTGAGATTCAACCCAAGAGTAAGGACTGCATCAGTGAAACATGATGAACATAGTACAGTTGTGTACCTAACATAAATGTAAATGTTTGAGTGTATTCACTGTTGCAGTCCAGGTTACCCTCCCACCATCCCCCTTTCATTTGCTGGGTTTTATCTGTACTTCTCTATTCTATACAACCTATGTGGTGTATTTGCTTGTAGATGAAGGAAATGTTTACTTTAGTGCATGCATGTTTATTGGCATAATCTATTTAGCCTACCCTTTTGGGGGCACCTGACATCTGGGGCAAGAAAAACTGAAGAAAATGGCGTCTGCTGCATCTTTTATACCCCCTGGCGCACTGACGTCAGGGAAGAAGTGACAGCATCCGTCGTCGGACCAAGACTTTGGAATTCAGACCGACTGCGGGTAGCCTGCCAGCAGAATAACCCTAGAGTAATGACTGCAACAGTGAGTACACTCTAACATCTACATTTATGGTAGGTACACAACTGTACTTTTCCCTTTCTGTGCAGGAAGTTAACCTATCTCATTTGATTAGAGGTTGGCGTTGCCTATCGTATGGACGATAATTATATATTATCCCTAATGTGAATAACTGGGATAATACCATGGATACTTCATCCAATGCATGGGTCCCCTCTAATTATTTAGGAGCTGTGTCTGTCCATTAGTAGTACAGGAGGCAGTTCTGGGGTAAATTTTCTGTTTCCCATCCATGGATACAAGTTGTAGTTGAATATAAACAGGGATGAATTTTGTGTAATGTGGATGGGGAGCTTGATACAGGGCAGCAGTATCCTTGGCAAGATGCACCTGTCCCTCCAAACCATTCTGTCGATTTTGCAGAAGAGGTTTAGGTCCCTAGACCGAGTATTTCTGATTCAGTTAAACTTGTTGGTCGGCAGTAAAATCCATCAGTTTTAGATTGGATGCCGCCTTATATGCCAGACACAGGTCACCGCTTAACAGTCTGCAGGATGCTGAACATAGTGATAGGGCATTGAGTTGGTCCATGTAGGATGTGTGGTTTAGGCCTTGTACCATTTGGTAAGGTATCTCTGTGGGCGTTCCAGTTATTGCATGTGTTCAGACAGACACTTGCCAAAGTGGGTATTATATTCAATGAGTAGCCTAATGAGGACCGAGTAAAGGTTGGCAATGACATCCCTAGATCTAGACACAATCCCTTTGTTTATAAGCTGTGCAATATAGAAGGACTTGATCAACATTTGTCCATTGTAAAAAAAAAAGTTTGGTCACTGTCCACATAATTTCCCAAATCCCACACAACTGGGTCAACTCTTAGGGGCTTATTCTTAATATGGTAGTTTACTGTAACATAAAGTTATGTAGCATAAGGCAAAATAAAGTAACTTGGTGGTAACATAAAGGATGATAGGTGTTTTTGGGTTCCATCTACACAACAGTTGGTTTGAAGTGCCTGATAGGTTATTTCAATGAAGTTGTAACCGCTACGTGATATTTCTGGTGCTTGACTTCGATTGAGCCGCGAGTCCCAAATGGTGGCTCACAACCTAAACACAAAATTCAGCTTAAAAGTCTAGTTTGAAAGCTGTAGTTCCAGTTTTAACATAGAGTTTGTGTGAACAGTTGTAGCTGTGGGTTGCCTGGAACCAAGCACTAAACAATGAGTTATTTATACATGTTAAACTCGTGTCAAAAGACACCCAGAGGGTTTTTTTAATGTGGGCAATGGTTGCTTGCCATCAGTTGATGTTTGAAGACTATGTGCCATGTTTGTGTAAAAGTAACCAGTAAGAAGTACTGATTTTAATGTTAATGTTTTATTCAACCTGAATTGCTGTATTTTGTTCAGTATGAACAGCTTCCTAATATTTGTGCAATTTGCGTTTAAAACTTAACATTTTTTGTGATGTGGACTTGTTTTTCTGCATGCTGCAGTTGTTAAGGCTAGTGTATTTTTTGCCACAGGGACATGTCACTCATAAGTGAGTACGTGTGTCATTCTGACTATGGTTTCTAAATTCAGAATAAAACAGTTCTGTATTCAGTGTTAAAAAGTACATA
Organism: Protopterus annectens; assembly: GCF_019279795.1. Lineage (NCBI taxonomy): Eukaryota > Metazoa > Chordata > Ceratodontiformes > Protopteridae > Protopterus > Protopterus annectens. The sequence goes on from NC_056725.1 coordinate 1,708,049,931, forward strand.
ATGGTGAACCCAGCCTCAAAGTTTTCAGTGCCCTATCTTGACTTAAGTGGGAGACAGTAAAAGCTCACAGAATAAGCACACCATTTGTAAATGGTTGAACATTATAGCTGTTTCCAGAATTGTTTGTACAGCGGTCAGTATGAAGTGATGACCCTCACCTGGTATCTGACTCTTAGAAGTACACATTTACTTTCTGTATTGCAGAAATTTATTACAGATATCCTACATATTTGATTGGAATGCCTTACAGTCATCATCGTGGTTTGTACTGAACTACTGTGGAACCAGCATTACATCAGGCATCATCTCACTGTGGAAGATTTATTTGGAATTTTTTCTGTCAAAATTCATCTGTTGGTTTTAGGCATTTATTTCATGAAGCAGATTCTATTGAAACTTGCTGAACTAATACATCACCATGGGAAAGTCCATATTTAAGAAAAGTAAAACACATAGGTTACCAGTGCGTAGGGTTCTGGTGCTTTCCAAAACGTTGTTTAAACTGATATTGATTAAACCTAGACTAGATACTTGTAAGAGTAGCATAGAATTTTTATATACAAGTTATAATGTATGTTTTGATACTTGAGATTTGTTTTTCCATTTAAAAAAATATACGTTTTGTCTATAAGTATTCAAATAAGTAAACCTGGAACTTGACTTGTCTAAATGGATGCTTCTGTTTCGGAGGTTACTGAAGCTTTCTTGCATGCTCCTTTGTTGAAGACCTGAAATGTTTTGGCAACGTTCCTACTGACCCTATGAATTGTATATGTGGTTTCTTTAGACTTGTTATAGACCTAAAGTAAAATTAGTAGCTTATAACAGAGTGACATTCTTTCCAAGTGTTTTTTTTACCAGCGATTCTGATGAATGATGGTGTCAGTAAACATGGTTGCCATTTTTGTTTTTTTTTACACATCCTAAAGTTTTAGTCAGATTTCCCATAAGTAAGTAGATTCATTGTGATCCTAGAACCCTATTCTGTTAACTAGCTAGCAGAAATACTTGACTTTAAATCACTAACATAAGCAGCAGCATCACTTCCGTTTTTTTTATTTAGTTGCATTATATGTGACAATTACTAATTCTTTAGCAAGTTTCTCTCACACGTCAGAACTTTTTGCCATCTTAATAAAGACACTGACAAGTCTATGTAAGATACAAAGTTAAAAAGGTTATACATATGCATGATGTAGTATTACAAAGTGTGAGGCCTATGGGTTGCCTCTGTTAAACACAGATTTTGACATTACCAGATTATCTCTGTTAGTTAGCAGGTTTGAAAAGAGAGGGAGCTTTGCAGATGTAAAAGTGGAGGTAAAAAAAAGAATTTTAGATTTTAAGCAGAAAAGGTTTATTAAATATGTGAAACATAAAGGGTCTTCTATTACTGCACAAATGACTTGTGTTTCTGTGTTTAAAAATAGGTACAGTGGTACAGCAGAACAAGTGTAGTAACAGAATTGACATTGAAAAGAAATATGTTTTTTTTTTTCTTTAGGTGATTTGGTTAATTGTCAAAGCCAGGTTACTTAACCTTGTCAAACAGGACTAGTCCATACTGACACTGCTGGTATTCTGTTCTTCCTGTTTGTGAGACCAGCTGCTTGTTTCGTCCACCATAAAGACAAACCAGCATAGTGGACATTTGCTTGAAGATAGTCATTTTGCCTCACTAAAACCACTACTACATTTGTCAACTGTGGTGTGACTGTTCTCACTGAAATAAATAGAAGTGCATGATACATTGTAGTGTTGTCTTTATACAAAAGCACGGTTGGTGACAGTTGTATAGGATGAATCATGAAAACATTGCGAAGTTCACTACATAAGATTGTGTAGGCTTCCTTACATAGCAGCAGCAGCGGAAACATAAACAAATGTGAACTGCCTTACTGCATTCATTTTTTTTTTTTTTTTTTTTTGCGAATATACAACACTACCCGTGCACATAACTGTTGTAATATACATGAAAACTTGTAATTGCTTTCTTGACTTAATCTTGTGTAATTCAATGGTTAAAGTGGTTAGTTTCCAGACAGAAGTAGTAGAGGTGTAAACACAATGAGGCAAAGTGGGTGCTGCCGTGGGTGTAAGTTGTTAAGAGTTGCAAATTGCAAGTAGGATGCAAGTGCTTTTTTCTTTTTGTTTGTTTTTTGTTTTTTTTTTTGTTTTTTTTTTCTTGTTTGTTGCACTCAACTTCTGGAAGATCCCCCTTTTAGTTTCTGAACTTCAGGTTGAGAGGGTGCTAGTTTGGCATCTGTCAAGGGTGCCAGATGCCTTTGCTACAGATATGATAAGAAAGTCACTCCATACACACAAATTAATAACAGCATGTAAACCTTTCAGGATATTGGTAGATACATGTCTGTCTTGAGAGCGAAACTTTATCTAAGGTACCTGAGACATATTATCCATCTGAACTTTTGCTGTAATGCAGTGTTTCTCAGATGGGATGGCACAGGCATGTATCAGTGGATGCCCAGTCAAGTCAGAAATTGTTTTTAAAACATTGGCTACTTGATATAATTTTATTTAACATCACGTTAAATACAGAAGGATGTTTGTTTGTCTTTTTGGCTTTTCCCTGTTAGGGGTCGCCACAGCAGAACTCCGGCCTGCTAATGATTGGCAGTAGATTTTTATGGTGCCGAGTTGCCAGCCCCGATGCCCAGCCTTCAGCGAAGGCACACCCATTCACGCATGTCTTTCTGAGGCCACTCGACCACGGGTAGGACATGCAGACTTCACACAGAAGGCACTCCAGCCATGAATCGAACAGGAGAACCCCTTGCTGTGAAGCAACACTGCTACCGCTGTACCACCTTGGCTTCATGTTAAATACAGGAGGATAATTGAAAAATAAGGGTATCTTAATTGCACGTTATTATTAAAGAATACTACCCTAGGCTAAATCTATGTTATTTTGTTTTATTTATTTAACATTTATTTACTGGGAAAGTCCGACTTGGAACAAAGCCAATTTTCAGCGGAGGCCCAGGGAGAAACACTTTAGATGCATGTCTTTGTAACTTGGGAAGAAACCGCATCACCCGGAGGAAACCCATACGAACACAGGGAGGACATGTAGACTCTGCACTGAAAGCACTCCAGCCGAGAATCGAACCAGAGAACCTCTTGCTGTGAGGCAACAATGCTACCGCTGCACCACGGCACTGTCCGTGAGTGTGAGTGTGTGTGTGCCCTGTCTGAAGGGGAGATCTATGTCTGAGAAGTGCAGCATATACTTTTTTTTGTATGGGGAGGCCTAAAGTACTTTTTGACCTCTGTTGAAGGGTCAGAAATGTTTGTGGTTTGACAGATGCTTAGTGTGGAACAGTCTAATAATAACCTATTCTCTATGCAAAAATACAGTAGGTTGGAAAGCAGATTGGGTTAAGCCACTTTTTGTTCCAGCAGAAGCATCCAGTATGTCAGTCTGAACTCTTTTTAGCTAAAGCATGTTCCAGTCAGAGGGCAGCATGAAGTCTAGAAAGATCACCCAAGTATTTGTAAGTCTGCCAAGAGACAGCATGAAGTGTAGGAGATCCTACACTTTTGTAAGGCAGTCAAAGGACAGCATGAAGTCTAAAAGGAGCAGTCTGGTGTTTGTAGGTAGGCAGTACTAATTCATCTAATGTGTGGATAGGGTAGAATTAGAGAATAGTATGACTTTTGTCTTCTTCATTGTTATGCATTTGGAAACTAGTTTTTCTGGTCATGGCAGTCTGCTGTTGTGCAGCATGTCGGATAAGTAGACACAGGAAGATCACCATAGAGTTCATATACACATTGATGTTATGATTGCAGATACAGAAATCTGATTTGTAAAAAGGGAAAACAGTGACTCTCCAAAAATGAAAACTTGTAGAACTACAAAAGTGAAAAGTCATGGGGATAAACAGTTTGGGAGGATTTGGTCTGATATTCTCACCAAAGAAAATGCATCATTGTCATTCAGTGGTAGAACTATCAGTATGTGGTGTTTTGAGGAGTAAGTGGTGTTGGCATGACTTAAAGACATATATATATATATATATATATATATATATATATATATATATGTATATATACACACACACCTATATATATAGGTTCACCTAGAAGGACCTGTGTACCTCCTGATGCCACCTGAAGAGAAGAATGTTTAAAATCTATTTAAAAAAATGTATAACTGATTCTATTGCTACTGAGAGTAGAGAATGCTGTTTCTCAATATAATACAGGGTTTGATTCTCACCTTTTAGGGAAATTGGCTAAGCATGAACTATCCTACAAGAGCAGCTATCTTAGTACTTATCTATGAACCTATTATTAGCATACTAGGTAAAATTTGTCAAACCTGTCCAAAAGAGTGATTAGATCAATTAAGTAAATGCCGAGGTCTAGTCTTGCAGCAACCATGTTTTGAGCTTTTATTTATTTAAAATTTGTTTACTGGGAAAGTCCGACTTGGAATTAAGCCAATTTTCAGCAGAGGCCCAGGGAGAAATGCTCCAGAAGTATGTGTTTGTAACATGGGAGGAAACTAGAGCACCCTGAAGAAGCCCACACAAATGAAGGGAGGACATGCAGGCTCTGCACAGAAAGCACCCCAGCCAAGAATTGAACCGGAGAACCTCTTGCTGTGAGGCAACAATGCTACCTCTGCACCATCCAGATTTAATAGTTTGGTTTTAATGTTTTTTTATGGCCAGATATGATGCGTTGTTGTCAGAGTAGGGTAATAGTTTGATATGTGATAGGTAGAGTTTGTTTGACGGGTGAGAAGGAGACTGAATGCCTTATTTATCATTATTTATTCATTAATTTCTTGCAGGATGAATGAAAATGTCTTCCTGACCACCAAGAGAATGTATTTCTACCCCAGGATCACGTTACTAAGAATCCTATTAATTAAAACTGTCAAACCAGTAGCCTGTAAGTGCTCCAGACTGGGTATTTATGGAAACTGACAGTGAAGAAATTATTACAAGCATCTCCGCTTTAATTGATGCCATAAGACTGATTACAAAGTCTAGTTGCAATTCAGAAATAACTGAAGTACTTGATTGCACCCTTTGGCTGTTGAGAAAGCGGTGAGTACTTTGTGTTGGGCTTGTTCTTAGTGATATCCGAGGTGCCATCAGGTAACAGTGGAGATAGACAGTGTACTGGGCTTGAGAGGAATTAGTTTGGCTCAGAACACTGAGGGCTGTTGGGTAGTGAAAACTCCATTTACTCATCATTGAAGAGTACTCTATGAGAGCATCAAGTAAGGCCTACTATATCGAGTGGTTTAAGCTTTTGAGGATAACATTAAGAAGGGAAGCAGTGCATACCTATAAGTAACAAATATTTATTTATTTATTTTTTTTTTGTTAGTGAATTCAGAAACTTGGAGCTGCTCGATGCCAAAATCTCTTTAAAGCCAGTTCATTCAGGTTTTATAAGAGATCCATAGATGTTTTGAAGGCATTAAGTATGCTTATTACTCACAATCACAAAATATGTTTGGAAGTTTGGGGATTTTTGTTTATTTTATTTTATTTGCAATTTGATGACCGGGGGGGGGGGTCCACTAGGTTCAGTGGAGGCCCAGGGAGAAACGCTCCATAATACATAGTAGTAGCTCCATAATATGAAGTACAATACACAGTAGAAATAGAACCAAAGTAAGCAGATTTTACATACAAAATAGCAAAAATTAAAGTTAAACGGGAACTTAGAGCAGCGTATAATACATATTTACAAGTTTACTGGTTGAGAACAGTAGAACAGAGTTAGATTAGTACAGATGTTTAATCATCTGAGAATGGTATAGAAGTAACATTAGCAAGAAGGCAGTACATAGGGTTAATCCCTAATGTATAAGGAAGAACAAACCTTATGTGTAAATGAATGTATTCAAGTATTAAGCAGGTTAGTTAGGTAGAGGCAATTGCATTTCCATTTATGGGAGAGGTAAGAATGGAGTTGGGTTTTGAAGTGTTCATAGTTCTCAGAAGTTCTTAGAGATGGATGGAGAGAATTCCATTTTTTGGCTAAGGAAAAGGATAGGAGAAGCTGACCAATGGGTCGATTTGGTTTATATATAGAGATGCCAGTTGTATACAATATGCAGATGATTCCACGTTAATCTGCTCTGGTACTACCCCTTCAGATTTACAACTGTTAACCCAGTCTACTTTCAGCAAAATAGAAAACTGGCTCTCCAGTTGATTCTCAATCCAAAAAAAACTAAAATGATGTTGTTTCTTCCAACAAAAAAGTCCTACCCCATTAACTTTACTATCCAAGCAAAGGATGGGACCATTATTTCTCCAGACCTCTCGACAAAATTACTAGGGGTAACCATAGACAACAAACTAAAATTTGATATACACGCAAGCCAAATAATTAAGACCATTAACAAAAAGCTAGGCTCTTTATATAAAATAAAAAGCTTCCTGACCCTGGAAGCTAAAATGGCCATTGCCCAGACTCACCTCCTCTCATCACTCCTGTAGCATGAGCTGTTACTTCACAATATAAGTAAAACTGTCATGAACAAACTCTCTAAATGCTACAATCATATTGCAAGGTTTGTTACTGGGTCCCCATATAGGACCCATCATTGTACCAATTTAGCCAAACTCAACTGGTCTGAGCTTCCTAACCTAATTACTTTCAACCTACTAGTCCTTACTCACAAAATCATATATAACCCTGAATATTCTCCTTCCTCAAAGCACTACTTCCCTTTGTAATAATCCCCCATTGAGGTCATCCAACCGACTCCTAATCCAATCACTCAAAACTAATAACTCTGCTGGAGACTACCTTCTCTCCAACGCTGCAGGTAAAATTTGGAACAAACTTCCCATGATATTATATCCATCTCTACTTTAAGTCAATTTAAAGCTAAGCTAAAAACTCATCTGGGCTCAATGCGAAGTTGCCATTGCCTAAACCCGGGATAGTCCACTCTAGAATGTAATAACTGTCTATAACTCATGAATATTCTACATCTCCTTACTATCCTACTCCTCTTACATTTAAAATAAATTAGAAAGAATAAGTTAGAATGCTCTTATTTTGAATGTATATTTTGCTTCATTGTTTAGTTAAGTGTTTTGTAACCTGTGTTTTGGAGCTTTTCTCCCCGGGCCTCCGCTGAAAATGGACATGCATCCAGTCGGATCCTCCCGGTCAACAAATGTAAAATAAATAAAAATAAAATAAATTAGATTTTGGTGGGCAGATCTTAGAGTTCTGTGAGGGGTGTATAATGTTAAGATGTTAGTTAGTGCTGGGCATAAAGTTGGTTTAAAAATAAGCTTGTGAGTAGTGATGAGTTGGAGGTAGTCAAGGTAGTTGGGAAGTTGTAGCCATTGCAGCCGGTGGGGAGGTATACAGTGGTGGGTGGAGTATTTGGATGTGGTGGCGAACTTTGAGATTTTGTTATAGCAGGTTTCTAGCTTTGAAGAGATGGAGGAAGATAGGTTGGTTAGTAGGGGAGCACCATACATTAGTGAAGGTAGTAAGTAGGTAGTGGCGAGGGTCTGTCTTGTTCAGGGGAGAGGAAGTGGGAGTTTCTGTACAACATGTCAAGTTTCTGATGGGTTTCTTAATATTTAGATGAATATGGGTATCAAATTTTAAGATCATTAGTAACTCCAAGAAGTTTAGCAAAAGGAACAACCTCTATAGTGGAGTTGGCATGGCTGATAATATTGAAAGAGGTTTTGTCGAGGGGGAGAGATTTTGAGGGAGAGAATAGTAGGATTTTTGATTTGTTGGCATTCAAATAGAGGTGATTAAGAGGATTTAGAGAACATCTTGTCTAAATTATTACTGTATGAACATTTTAGGTGTTAAAATGGGCAATTATATGGTACTGCTAATAAATACAGTGCCCCCATCTTACACATACCACACATTTGTACACCGACACAAGGTCCCAGGCATCAGGAGGTATAGCCGTTTGCAGCATTAAAATCTGGTACAGAGCAATAGCCATCTGTCCCATGGTATCAGGATTAGCATTGAATAACAGTCCATGTTCAAGTTTGAGAGAATGGATTTTTTTTTTTAAACAAAGGAACAATTGGCCAGTAATTTGCTTTTGAAGGAGACTGTGCTGAAGCAGAGACCTATTTCTAGTGGGGATGTCAGACAGAGGCAATTGGTGGTAGTATTTTCCCTACTAGGCTATATGTCACAAGATCATTTAGTCATTTTTATGCATAAAACTTAGAGACACAGAGAAGTGTAGACATGAAAGAATGTAGACTAATTGACAGCAGTCGGTGTATGAGTGAGGCTTAATGTTGGCCACCATTAGGGGCAATAAAAGTTGATGAAAGGCCACTGAGGTCAGGATTCTGTCATGGCCACTGATTGAAATGGTGGCTAGATTACAGAATTGTCAGTAAACCAGCCATATCATATTAATCTCTGGAACTTCCACTAGAATACTTATTCAAATAGGTGGTATGAATTAAGTAAGTTGAGGACATCTAGATTATTCTGAATGGTGGGAAGAAACTGGTTAAGAATGTAAAATTCATTTCATTTAGTAGGACATACTGTGATAAGTCTTGTCATGTTTTGGGGACCTTTTTAAGAATGGGAAAGGTTTTCCTGTACAGGTGGGACTACTACTATTCTCCCTTTGTCTGTGGAAAATTAAAATGTCTTCATGGATTGGGTGCATTTGGATCCAGACCTGGCAAGAGACTATTTCTGAAACTTCAGTCACCCATTTAAAAAAAGAAGTTCATTGTTAAGACAGTAAAATGTAGCTTATTCAGCAAAAATCCTATTCAACAATGTGAAAAAGAGAGTGGGAGGAGGAGGAGTAAGAGTAAAATAAAAATGTTCACTACAGGCGCCGAGACCAGACAGCTTAATGGTTAAGGTCTTCACCTCCCATGCACAAGGTACAAGGTTCGATCCTGATGTCCGACCAATGCCTGTTTGGAGTTTGTATGTTCTCCCTGTGTCTCCATGGGATTTCTCACATGTCCAAAAAACATGCTGAGTGTTTCCATCTCAAACTCCCCAATGAATGGAGCTGTGGGCAGCAGCACAGACTCTATATGGTGTCCTATAGGAGGGCGAGTTGTACAGATCAACTACTTTGTGATCAGTGCTCTCCTATACTGCACACCACAGTAGATGCCCAGACTGTGCGCTGTGGCAGGGCTAGCCACTCCACTGTATAAAATATGGCTCTAGGTGATTTGGTCATGTTGACTAATGTCGCCAAAAATGGGCATGGGTAGTTACCGGTGATAAGTGGGTTGAGGATCTGGCCTACTCTGACCCACGCCAGGGACCCTTGCTAACGGTGGGAGGGGTATATGTGCCCCTGTTTGCCAGTGTGTGCCTGCCATAAAGCCCAGCAGCCGTGGGTCAGTAAGTTGCTGGCTGGCATCTAGTTGCCCAGCCCGGGTTACTTGGGATAGCTCTGTTGAGCGAAAGCTGAATGTAAAACCAACCAATCTGCCAAGCATGAACTGAGAATTGCTACGCTTAATGTAGGTTCACTGACAGGATGCAGCTTGGAAGTGGATGACATGATGATACGGAGGAGGCTGGACATCCTATGTATCCAAGAGACGAGATGGAAGGGCAGTGCAGCAAAGCCACTTGGCTTGGGATCCAGACTCTACTACTTAGGTGGGGGAGAGGCTAGAAATGGTGTAGGAACTGTGTAAGAGGGAGGCTTCAGAAGGCAGTGAGGGATATCATCAGAGTTAATGACCGACTCATGGCAATCAGACTCCAGTGTAATGATAGGGCAGTACTAATAATCTCCGCCTATGCCCCACAAGCAGGATTGTGATAGTGAGGAGAAGAGTGCATTCAGACAACAGTTGCAGGATCTATGCCCCACAGCAGGGTTGTGATAGTGAGGAGAAAAGTGCATTCAGACAGCAGTTGCAGGACCTACTAGATAAAGCAGGAAAACATGAACTGGTGTTGATAAAGGGTGACTTGAATGCACATATCAGGACAGACAGACAGAACAGGATATGAGAACTGCCTGGGTCCACATAGGTGGGGCAACAGGAATAAAGACGAAGCCATTCTAGACTTCTATCGGGCAAATGGCTTGATAATACCCAACACATGATTCAGAAAGAGAGACCGTCACAAGATCACATACAAGAATAGCCAGCATGCAACTCAGGTAGACTTGGTACCTCTCAACTGTCCAGATTTTTGCCTCATATTTTTTGTGTGTTCCTCCTAAAATCTGTACTTTTCTGGTAAATAGCCGAGAATTGAAGTCATTAAATAATGACAAACATATGAGTTTAAGACTCCACATCCTTCAGAAAATTCATGCTAATGCAAAACCTATTATTCTGTCAACTTTCTAAGTTTGAATGAGCAACATTTAAAATCTGTCCGTATTTGTCTCCTATAATTTTAGGCTTTGCCCGGATTTTTTGCTCTAAGAGGTTGAGAGGTGAAGGCACTGGGGTAGAATTCATGATTGCAAAGTCATCCCCAGTGGAACAGTCGGCCCACAGCATAAACCATTATTTGCCACAGTCCACTGCAAGCAGTGGTCAGAGAAGGCTCTAAGGTCAACAGAGAGACCAGGCTGAAGACCTGGAAGTTGACTGGAGAGAAAGTACAGCAGTTCTCAAGGAATTACTTCAGGCTCTAGCACCGCAAGAAGAGGAGGAAATAGGATGAGTTGAAGAAGAGTGGCAGTGTCTAAAACAGCATGTGTTAGGACTACAGAAAAGATATGTGGCAAAGCCAGGTAGGGAAAAAATGTACATAAGGAAAGCTGGTGGTGGAATGCAGAAGTCCAGGAAGTTATCAAAAGAAGAGTGCAGGAAGAAGTGGGAAATAGAAAAGACGAGCAGGCTAGGAAGGACTACTGGTTGGCTAACAAACAAGCTAAGAAAGAAGTTGCAATAGCAAAGAATAGGGCATCGGAGGCACTCTACCAGCTTCTGGAAAGTGACTCAGTAAGGTGCACAAAGAAACTATATCAGGTTGCAAGACATAGAAAGATAAAGCAGGTAATCTGACACCCTGCATAAGGGATGCCAACAACAACCTGCTCATCAGTCCACAGGACATCCAAAGGCAGATGGAAGGAGCATTTCCAGCAGCTTCTGAATGAAGAAAGCCCCACAGAAGCTGTCTTGCCCCAGAAACGGCCTACGATGAGAGAGGAAGAGGAGCCCACCTTAGAAGAAGTAAGAACAGCACTGTGGAAGATGACATCAGGGAAGGCAGCAGGCTCAGATGAGGTCACAGCAGATATGATAAAGATGCTGGGTGGGATAGGGGAGAAATGGCTTCTGAGGGAATAGCAGTCTGGAGAGAAAGCCGGATCCCAGATGACTGGAGAATAAGCATACTCATGCGAGGGTACAACAACAAAGGGGATATCTACAACTGTGGGCAGTACAGAGGCATTAAACTCCTACTACATTACATGAAAGTTCTGGAGAGGGTGATTGATGAACAGATATGCAGAGTAGTAGAATGTAAGATACGCAGAGTAGTAGAATGTAAGATGGGAGATGAGCAGTTCGAATTCGGTTCAGGATGCAGCACAATTGACCCAATGTTTGTTTTGAGACAGATACTTGAATAAAGCTAGAAATGAGGAGAGAGTCCAGCGGGGCATTCCTAGACTTGGAGAAAGCATATGACAAGGTCCCAAGAAAGCTGATCTGAGCAGTGCTGCAGTGGTTTGATGTCCCAGAAACATTGGTAGAATTAGTGCAGGCTGTGTACAAGGACCCAGTGACTCAAGTACAAACAGTGTTCGGCCTCATAGAGGGGTTCCCAGTGGGAGTGGGTGTACACCAGGGTTCAGCTCTGAGCCCACTGCTGTTCATACTGGTGATGGACTACATTAGCAAACAGATTGGAGAGGACAAATCAACAAAGCTGCTGTATGCAGACGAATGTGGCAGCACAGGCAGACTCTGAGCTAGAACTTCAGTAAAGGATAGGAGAATGGAATGCAAATCTGAAGGCACATGGGATGAAACTAAGCACAGATTAAAATGGTGGTAATGGCAGCAAATTGGGGAAATCAGAAGAAGCTGAGAATAGTGTTAGAAGGGGAAGATAGTGGAAGAGATAAACAGCTTCAAGTATCTGGGAGGGGTGATTGAGAATGGTAGTCTGAATGAAGAGGTCAAAGCTAGAATCAGATGGGCTGCAGCCAACTGGCATAGAGTATCAGGTGTAGTCTATGACAGAAGAATGTCAAAGAAGCCGATAAGTAAGGTGTACAAGACAGTGGTGCAACTAGTACTACTGTAGGATACAGAAACCTGGGGTGTAAAGGCAGAGCAGTTGAAGAAGCTAGAGGTGATGGAAATTAAGTGCCTGAGAAAGGTGGTAAGATGCACACTGTGGGACAGACGAAGAAATGAGGACATAAGAGCAGAAGCCAAAGTAGCTCCAATTGCAGAAAAGATCAAAGAGAACAGATTACGGTGGTTTGGGCGCATGTGTAGAAAAGCAGAAGACAATCTAATGAGAAAGATTTGGGGCAGGCAGGAAGAAGGTAAGAGGAAGGGAGGATGTCCAGCAAAGAGGTGGATGGATCGTGTGAAAGAAGATCTGTGACAGTCAGGCATGAGTGTTGAAGAAGGCAGGAGTGTGGCACTAAATTGAGAGAGTTGGCGACAATTAACACGATACCCTGACCCCATGTAGAAAAAATGTGAAAAAGGGGGCTGATGGTTATAATGATGACAGGCACTGAGCAGTAGTAAGATATAGTAGTTTTCTCAACAAGTAACTTCATTAAGTTAGCCCACTGATATAGGGTCTGCTGACTGCACCAGTGATGTCCAAGGTGTGATTAAGGAATCCAGCAGAGGGGGGTGATCAAGTAGTTGAGAGCTGTACTGTCCTTAAAGTGAGAAGTAAGTTGCAGCTGTTGGGCTGACCCCAACTGAGACAAGGAGCCAAACCATATCAGCAGCAGGGCACCGTAAGGCCATGTCCACATACTGTACCATGTGTGAGTGGTGATGCATCCACAGCATTGCTTTAATGGTGCAACTGTGTAGAAAGTACTTGGGGGAGGGGTAGTTTCAAGCTGACAGTGGTCCGCTGCCATCTGTCTCCATCACCCTTTTGTGAGTTAGGATCATTCAGCATTGAGAACAGAGCATAAAGTTTGAAACTTTCTTAGGAAAAGCTGGAAGAATAAAAAAAAAAAAAAAAGATTGTGCAGGTGAAAAGTAAACTGGAATCTTCATTGAACTTGTAGTACATGGAACATTGATTATGTTGCAAAAGCGAGAGAAAAAAACAGCCTTGTTAGAGTAAGATTCATATGCAGGAACCTGGCTGGACCAAGATTGTTGTAGTAAAGACCCTTATTAGTAAAGCTTACAGTACCATTTGACATGTTAGGAAACAGAACGTGTCCTGCTACACTGAGACTGAATGGCCAAAAAAATAGTCTTGCATATACGAAGTCCGAAATTACCATTTATTTGAATATTTCAGTTTTTCTGAGGTATGGCGATCTCAGACTTGGTATAAATGTTTGGGGGTGCAGGGAGTGGGGCTTGCCCCCTGCAAAAAAGAACTTTAAAGGAGAAGAGCAATGTTTGAGATTCTCTTTTCCTGGAGTTTTGGTCTTTTTTCTTTCTCCTTTTTTTATTCCAGAGCGTTTACATTCAACATTTTGATTGCTGACATTTCAGTAGGGCCCAAAGCTCACTTTGCCAAATGGGTAGCAGCACCACAAAACAGTATTGGAAACTTGCAAAGCTTTGAATGCAGATTTTTTTGCTGAAGCACAAAGTAAAAAAGGATGTTAGAGCAAAGTGTATAATGGCTTTTAAACCGGTTGTTGGCTTATTAGGTCTACAGTTTGCTTCTGGATGCTGCTGTTTTTGTGATGGAGTAGAGTTACAGTACAGAGTTGATTATCTGAACTAATTGGGACCTAGGGTAGTTTGGATAATCAAACATACACTGAACTGGATAAAAAACTTCTAAAGTCTTGTTTTTTCTCCATGCTGGGAATACATTCTTCAACCATTCAGTAAGTCCAGTGGGCAGTAAAGAATATTTTTCACACAGGAGCGGGCTATAAGCTCAAAATATATGCACAAGCGAATATGTACAATGTTTACATATTCACACTTTGATTTTTCTGTCATGAAAACTTTGGAAGGCTGCATTCAATTGTTTCGGATAATCTACTCTCTAGTGTATAAAGATGCAATTTTGTGCTTCATTTTTTTTTTAACTTATAATGTATTTGGGTAGTTAAAACTTCCATTAATTATAAAGAATTAGATCAGTTCCCTGTCATAGCCACTTTATTATTTATTTTATTTATTTATTTTACATTTGTTGACTGGGCTAGTCCAGCTGGATGTATGTCCATTTTCAGTGAAGGCCCGGGGAGAAAAGCTCCACAAACAACAAAAAATAGGCCAAGACAGTGATATTTACAATAGAAATTGGTACATTACAAAGCTTTATAACATATTACATATCTAGGATTTTATATTCTGTATTCCAATAGGAAAAACCTGATGTAAATGAACCTAGATGCCACAGTAGTTTGAATTAATAATGCAAATTATATCCAAGAGATGCTATAGATTCTAAAGTCGCACAAAAATATCAAAAGAAAAACGTTAGTGTTAAGTGGATAGAGTATTCAAAAGCAAAGTACAAGCATACAATTATAATGTTCAGTCTCACAAGAGTTCTGGTCTTATATGAAAATGGTTAGTCATTCAATTGTATATACATATTTACATGAGGAATAATCCTCAGAATGGTCAAGCACACTATTATCGGCGAGTACAAGATAATGTTCATCAGAGGCTAGGAATCAAGGGAGTCTAGAAAAGGGTATGGTGGTTAGTCTGGGTTATCACAGTGGCATAGGCAGTGTGGTTTGAGGTAGGGTTTGAGCTTGCTTTTAAATAGGTTAACTGAGGATAGTGAGGTTAGTTGACTTCCAGGTTTTACCTACTGTATTAGAGAACAGGGTGTCACCAGCTGAATTGTTGGATTTTTATTAATATATTGTAAAGCAAGTTTAAGAAGTTTACTTCTTGGAAAATCTTCAATCTATTTCTCAAACACATTAACAGCTTGGTTCTGATTGATGACCTGATCACAATCCTCTGTTATTAGACCGCATTTTAGACTGTCTGAATATGGCCAAGCTAAATGGTGCAGATTGTTGAATTATTTAGTTTCAGTGTAATACCTGCAGATGTGATATATATTCCTTAGTACTGCTGAGTTTTACATTGATGGATTAGGGGCATACCTGCCATTTGAGTGAGAGAGAGAGAGAGGACAAGAAAGTAGTTTTCTGTTGACTTTTTTTATTTAGTATTTAGGCTATATTAATGCACTTTTTTCATTCTTTTAAAAAAAAAGATACCCTTAGATACCAAGAAAGTAAGACGTAGACCTGATCGTTTAGCTTGCTTCTCATTTTTTTAGGCACTTTGGTCTTTAGCAACTTGTAAAGATTATAGTGCATACATTGAATGTCTTATTCTCACAAAATCTGCTGCTAGAAGTGATGAAACGTAAATACTGGTCTGTATTAAGCAGTTGATTCCCAGCCATCACACTGCTGTGACATAAGTCTGAGAGGCAACAACATGTATGTGCCTCTGTTTTTTGCCATTGAAAAATGCACACCTTGTTTATTCTTTGCAGTTGTCTCTTGTACAGGTGGTCCACTTTGGCACAGAGCCATATGCCCCAGTTCTCCCTAGATTTTCCATACAGTTAACTACTTTATCTTGCAGTTCATTCCAACTTTCTGCTACTTCTCTGTAAAAATAAATCTCTGTGTCATCCCCAAACTTACCTTCTGTTATCTGCCAGTCACAATCCCTCTTGCCATGTCTTGTTTTTTTCTGCACACATAATTCCTTAAGATTTTTTTCTTAAATATGTAGGTCTATAAAGTGTGACTCTTTCTTTTATGTTCTTCACTGAAGACAGATCTGATATTTTTAGTCTTTCTTCATAGGTAACCGTCCTCATTCCATTTATGATTTTTTTTTTTGTTAATTTAATAAAGGTACTTAAACAGTCACCTAAGACATAGGCAGTTAGGCACATGCACATTAATAAGAAAGAAAGCAAAACCATACCATAATGTTTATAATTCCCATTCACTGTACATTTTTTGTCCCTCAATTATTTACTCCAACATTACATAAATTGTCCAATGCCTGCCCTCCGTTAAACTTCACCGTTCCTTCTGAAAGTTATTCTGCAAGTATTGTTCCCACCAATTCTATTTATTTATATGTATTTTGACCCTTCCCTTTTCTAAAGATCCTACCTCCAATTCTCGTATCTCATTTACAACATTCACTACTTAAATTGGTTTAGATTTTGAGTTCCATTTTGTAGTAATTTTTTTTTGTCTAGGCAGTTCAGTTACTGTGTCCCATCTCAAAAGAGACATTTCCTTGGTTACAGTCATTGCTCCCTCAGCATTTCGGAGAGTACCCTGTAGGAAAATTTTAAAATCTACCAACTGGTTGCACTCCGAAAAGAGACAATCCCAGTTACCTCGCTGTTTCCCATTGCACCTCCAGCATTTGCTATCTTCCAGGAGGAAATTGTCTGCTTGAGATATAAAAATGCGTATCATGACACTTTCAAGCAAAAATTATAAATTATCTGGATTTCATTGCATATTTGGGAGCCATACAGTTGTTCTGCCATTGTTCCTTTGGGAAGAGAGACTGGAAAGGCAATTTACAATCTTTTCTAATTGACTTTTATAGCTATCGTGCAGCGTTTTTTATGCCCTACTAATTATCCCTTTTGAACATCAGCTTCTATTCTAGACTCTAATAACTCTACCAGGCCAGGCCTTTCACTTAGGACACCCCTGTCCTTTCTCTTAGCTTTTCTCTGATATCAGTCCCTGGTTTGGAAGGCAGTCTTTAACTTGCAGTCCAAACTTCTCCTTGGGCTTTTCCCACTCTGTTACTTTTACTTGTCTAGTTATTTGCTCCCAATACCTTGGTTTCTTTAACAATTTGCTCAATTTAATTTCAGCCCCTTCTTATCTATTTTCTATACTCCTACTTGCATTCATCCCTATGGACAAAAATCCCCCCCCCCTTCCTGTGTTAACTTGGTTCATAGATTTTTTTTCTGCTTATTTATGAATGTAATATTCTGTATGGTTGTTGTCCTCTTTAAGGATCTGTATCCAATATCCTTTTGTCTCCTTAGATGTCCTTGTATTCATGTGTTGCAGTATTTATAACATGAGGGAAGTCCTCTGCCGCTAACTCGTATGTCAGGCCAATATACAAAAGTGTAATGCTACTGTAGGGTACGTGTGCCATTGCACATAGAGCTTGTCCTATGTCGGTCATAAAATGATGTTTGGTAAAAAGTGGACATCGGCACATACCAATCCTCAGAACTTTTCTGCTGCCAGTCCGATAGTCTTCTCCGGTCGCTGCTTGTCAAAATCCTGCAAATCTCAAACAGATAAGTGCCCTGTTTTTTTTTTTTTTTCTTTTCTTTTCTTACTGCTTTTCTTGCTACTGTGTTTTTTTGAGGTTACATGTCAGCTAGGAAGGGCAAGTGTCAGTGTGGAAGGAAATTCCACATAAGGACGTTCACGACCTTTGTTTATTTTGCCAAGGCCCTGACCATGACCATACTACTGCCTCTATTTTTAAGGCCTTTGTCCCCAAGACCCTGTATAACCGGTTAGCTTCTCTTAATTTGTACCTGGAAAAACAGCCCCTTAAACGTCTCGCTCGTGATATGGAAGGTACGTCAGGCCTTTCAAGTTACCCACTAGCTAAGAAGGCCAAGAAATCTAGGCCTAACTTACCTACTTCTCCAATTCTGGATGTATCTCCCAAGACCAGTGTTGATCTGAAGACTGTTTCAGAGTCTATAGATGCTCCTTCCATGGGTACCGGTGCGGAGGCCATGAAGGATCCTATCAGCACATCCACGGGGATATGCAGGTGTCTGTTCCAGACATAGGGGGAACCTTGGCCCATTGTAACTGAAGGCCCACATGGCACTCCACAGATCATTACTTCAGAAGATGTTCCTTCTAACATTGTGGAGTGCAGGCCAACGTTTCGCCCATCATCCTTACACTGCATGGATGTCCCTCAAAAGAAAAAACTGAAAACTAAGCATGCTTCCCCTGCCCCCCAAGAACAGCTGATGGATTGGCAAGCTTTTCCCCAAGGCCTGTTCCATCACATTTATGGCCCTGAGATGGTCATCAGGTCTCTCTCGCCTTTATCCCACCCTTTCTCCCTTTACTGCATAAAAGAAGATTTCTGAGGAGCTTTCTTCAGATGAAGAGGATTCTTTTGGAGAGGAATCTTTGGCTTTTTCTGACCAAATTTCATCTCCTTTGGGATATATTCCCCGGAAGAAAAATCAAATGGGACACATTCCCCTGGAGAGCATATGTATTTTGGGGAAACCATTTTTTAAATGAGTGAGTTATTCAAATGGGATTGTTCTCAGGTGTCAGACATCCAAAAAAGATGATGTGATCTCCTGCAGATGGACTCTCCTCTCCTGTCTGCCATAACCCTGTTCTGCCAGCCTTCCTGGGTGCATTTTATGCAGCCTGTAAGTGCCCTGATTCTCAACCTCCTTCCCCTAAAAAGCCAAACAGGTTCTGTAAGGTGCCACAGGATTCCAAATTTCTGTTTAAATGTCCCTCTAAAGACCCTGCAACAATTTCTGTGTCCGCTGACCAGCCCTCCAAGATGCTGCCTTGCGTTTCTTCAGACAAAGAGAGTAAAGTTAGAGAGAGACTGGGGAAAAAAGTTTATACCTCAGCAACTCTGGCATTCAAGGCCATTTATTACCAGACCCATATGGTCTAAATATTCTTTGGCCCTTCTCTTGGACACTAGTAAGCTACTTTCAGAGCTCCCAGACTCTCTTACTAAGGCTGTTATCCTCCATTCCTAACTCCTCTGTTCAAGTTATATGTCATTGTGTAAAGTGTAGCTACGATGCTGTGGAGGCATCAGCCAGAGCGGCTGCATTGGGGTCTGGTCTCAGGAGATACTCCTGGCTCAGACTTCAACCTTTGCCTGATGACATTAAGGCAAAAATCCATGGATGCCCCACTGGACAACAAGGCATTATGTGGTACCTCTGCTGCAGTACTCTTTAAGTCCTTACGGGAAAAGGCAAAGAGCAGTAAGACCTTAAGCACATTTTTGTGTCCCATGATTTCAGAGGAACTACCCTTCTAAGACCCCCTTTTGTAAGGAAGTCTTCCAGAACCCAGTCTTCAAAGAGTAAAAGAGATGCTAGGAAGCAATTTTCCTCCAAATCATCTACAACAACTACTGCTCAGAAGCAGCCCTTTCAGGCAAACCCAGGTAGTCTGTGGCTACCTATCCCCTTGCAACCTAACTCCTCTCTCTCCCTTCGCCTTTCACTTACTTTGTCTGCTTGGAAACTGATCACCCAGGACTCTTACGTTCTCTCTATTATGCTTAGAGGATACTTTATGGTGTGGAAAATACCTCCTTCCTTCAGCCTCCAAGGGAGCAGTTGAATCTCTTTTCCCAGGTCATTTCCAGTCTTTACTATCAGGGCACCATTCAGAAGGTGTCACCCTCCCAAGTAAGAAAAGGGTTTACTCCAGGATGTTCCTGGTCCCCAGGAAGGATGACACTCATCCTAGACTTATCCCATTTAAATACTTTCCTGGAGGTTCCCACTTTTCGCATGTTAACCCTGCCCACTCTTCTTTCCCTCATCCTTCCTCAGGCCTTTATGGTGTCCCTGGACATCAAGGATTCTTATCTTTATATTCCCATCCATCCTCTGTTCAGGAACTGTCTTCGCTTTGCTATCGTTTTCTCACATTTTCAGTTCTCTGCCTTGCTTTTGGAATGTCTACGGCCCCAAATGTCTTCACACTATGCTTAGCTCCTGTCATAGCTTTTTGCAGGCTACAGGGCATACAGATTTTCCCATACCTGGATGACCTTCTCCGGGCTGAGACACCAAACACCATTCAGGAGAATCTCTTCTTCACGGTGTCACTACTGGAGAGTTTAGGGATTCACTATCAGGTACCAAAAAATTTTCCTTGGTTCCTTCTCAAGACCACATTTTCCTAATGTACAGGATCCAGACAGTTACGATGTTGGCTTCTTTACCACCAGAAAAGGTCCTGTCCCTCACATCCTACTTCAGGCCCTCTTCCCCCTTCAATCCCTGACTGCCAGCGAGTTTCTCCGACTCTTGGGGTTCATAGCGTCCACTATTCCCATGCTACCTCTAGCCAGGTTACACATGAGGAAATTCCAGTGGTTCCTGAGAACAGTGTGTGTACAACACACCCATCCTCTGGAGTTTTTAATACCCTTTCTACCCTGCCTATAAAAGGAACTAAACTGGTGGATTCAGCAGGTTACAAGGACTCCAGATTTACTCATGCAACTACACCCTCCCACTCAGGAGCCGTACATGGACGCTAAAGATTTGGGATGGGAAGCATCTCTTGCCTCATGGAGGGTCAGAGATATGTGGTCCCCCTCTCAGAAGAGGGAATACATCAACATAAAGGAGATAAGGGCTCTGATTTTTCGCTCTACAAATCTTCAAACTCTCTGTTCTCTCAGGTGCCCTGAAATGGTTTACAGACAGTACCACAGTTCTCTGGTATGCCAACAAGCAGGGAGGGACCAAATCTTATCTCCTGTGCAGACTGGCTTTCCAAGCCTGGGAGTTAGCCTCACAGAGACAGCTCACTCTCCAGGCAGTTTGCATTCCTTTGACTCAAAATGTTGTGGCAGTCACATTGAGCAGGTCCATGACTCAGTCCCATGAATGGATGTTACACAGGGATGTGTTTCTGGACATGGTCTATCGGTGGGGTACACCTCAGGTAGATCTCTTTGCCACCCCCATGAACAAACAGCTTCCCAAGTTTTGTGCCATGGCATGGAAGGTGGGCGCCATGTCCTCCTCCTCCTGGAAGGGGATGTTTCTATATGCATTTCCCCCCCTTCCCTCTTCTCCAAAAGGTCCTTTTGAAGACTCAACAGGAACCACCAAAAGTCTTGCTGGTGACTCCCTTTTGGCCAAGACAGCAGTGGTTCCCCCTTCTTCTGCATTTAGCCAAGGGAAGTCATCACAAGTTACCCCACAGAATGGACCTACTCACACAGGACAAGAAATCTCTAATACACCCACCGATGTCAACTCTACAACTGACTCTGTAGGTGATAGGGTTTTGATTCCTTTCAGTCACCTCTTCTCTGAGGATGTGCTGCAAGTTTTGCAGGAGGCAAGAAAACCCAGTACTAGGAAATCCTATATCTCCAAATGGAAAAGGTTTTCCATCTGGTGTCTTTCAAAGGATTTACAACCATTACTGTTGGATATTCCAGTGGTTCTGTCCTATCTGTGTGAATTATTGAAGCGTGGACTGTCATACTGTTCAGTAAAAGCTCATCTTTCCATTATCTCAGCATGTCTGCCTATGTCTCCCCCTCTAGCTTCCAGGCTTGAAGTCAAACTTTTTTGAAAGGCATCCTTCATATTAGATGACACAGGAAACCAATTCCTTCTCCTTGGGATCTTAATTTTTGTCCTAGAGAAACTTACCCTGTCCCCTTTTGAGCCAGTGAGTTCCCTTCTCTACAGCACTGCACCTGGAAAACAATTCTTCTTGTGGCCATTACTTCTGCTAGAAAGTTCTCTGAACTTCAGGCACTGATGTCTTCTTCCCACTTCACGGTTTTCCACTAACCCATCTTTTTTGCCAAAGGTGGTAAATGAGTTGCTATTCAGTCAGTCCATTAATTTTCTCTCCTTCTTCCCTTCTCCTCAGTTCTCTAGTAAGAGGATCCTACACACCTTAGATGTGCGTAGGTAACTTGGATTTTATTTGGAAGGACCTCTATGCTTGTGGTAAGATTTTATACAA
The DNA here is from genome assembly GCF_019279795.1 of Protopterus annectens. Taxonomy (NCBI): domain Eukaryota; kingdom Metazoa; phylum Chordata; order Ceratodontiformes; family Protopteridae; genus Protopterus; species Protopterus annectens. The sequence goes on from NC_056725.1 coordinate 1,708,071,865, forward strand.
TTATTCTTTCTTGATCTTCCCCCCTGTTTCATCATCATTCCTTTCTACTTTGATTTACAACTTTCTTTTTTGTTATGTATGAGCCGTAACTGCATAGTTCTAAATTCTCTGTGCAAATAAGGTAATCTTAAATCTGCTTGTTCTGTGGAGAGGATCAACTTATCTCACTTGACTCTTGCCTCCTTCCCTCCCAAGTAAATTTCTTCAACTCTTTTTTTTATTAAGTTTGGTCCACGACTTCTCCTCTGGTTGATAAAACTATGCCTGACCTGTATGTAAAACTCAAGGGACTAAATGTTTTACTGCTTGTATCTTGCTGTGCATATTCATAATGCAAAAACTAGAACCTACTTTGTTATCTTTTGTATACTCTCTTCCCACATATTCAAAGCTACCATAAAAAATCCTTTGAACTATACATCTAAATACTTCAGCTTATCATGATGTATTAATACGGGTATTGCATAACCAGTTCAGGTTTAAGTACATGGTTTACTGCTATAATCGTTGCTTTATCTTCACTAATTTTATATCCCAAAAAGTCTTAAAACTTTCTCAATGTTTCTCAATGCCAAAAAGTCCTTTTCTGGATTTGTCAAGTACAAAATATCATCTGCCAATCAAGATAATGTTTTTTGATTACCATACCTGTTATATCCTTGCAGTCATGAGTCCTGTAGTTATTTTGCCAGTAATTCTTAATTATAAAGCAAATAACAAAGGGGAAAGACATCTTTGCTTGCTTCCTTGGTTCAGACACAGCTTTTCAGTGAGGAGCATTCTCACTTTAATTCTTGCCACTGATCCTTCATATATCTTCTTCTTTGACCCTGTTATTCATAGGTTCATAGGTTCATACTAGGCTATCTGCCCTGGGGCAATTATAAGCCTAGCCCGATTCTGTATGGCTTGCGCCACCCCTTGATTTGAGTATACTGTGCCCTTTTTAAGGTTTAGTTTACTGTGCCTCTGTCTAATAGTGACACGGGAGTAATCCCTGGGACAAACCTACGATCCCCCATCCACTTATCGAGATTCTTCTTGAAGAGATTCAGTGAGGTGCTCTGCCTCACATGAACTGGAATTCTATTCCAGAGCGAAGGGAGCCTCTGGGTTATGAACCTGTCCCTCCAGCAAGTTCTATTTATTTCTGTGCTGAGGTTCAAGTCCCTCGAGCATGTGGCTCTAAGGGATTTAGATTTACTGAGGTGGAGCATGTCCATTAATTCTGGATTTGACATAGCTTTGTATGTCAGGCATAGATCGCCTCAAGTAGGCGGTATGCAACTGAGTAGAGCTGGAGTTTTTAACCGAGCAGCATATGGCATCTGTTTGAGACCCTTGATCCTCTTGGTGAGATACTTTTGGGGTCTTTCTAATTGCTGCAGGTGTTGGATAAGGTACATCCCAAAAGGGGCATTGTATTCTATGATGGGCCTGATGAGGGATGAATAAAGGGGCACGATTACCTCTCTTGATCTAGATGTGAAACCCTTTGTGATGAGGTGGGCTATGTAGAAGGTCTTTCTAACCACTTTGGCAATGTGGTTTTCAAAGGAGAGATTGCTATCAACTTGGGTCCCCAGGTCCCTAATAACTTTCTCTGTACTTAATGGGTTTCCGCCTATGTGGTAATTTGTGGGCACATTGTTTTTGCCAAAGGGTATGACTATACATTTTTTGGCATTTAGCTTTAAACCATGGCGCTGGCACCAGTTATCTGTCTCTGTGAGACCTTTTTGAAGGATGTTTGTGTCAGCTGGAGAGTTGATTATGGCGCTCAGTTTGCAGTCATCTGCGAACTTGGTGAGCCATAGTCCTCCCACGTTTGCCTGTACCTCGGAAAAGTATATACCGACCAAGAGTGGTCCCAGGACAGAACCCTGTGGGATGCCACTTGTGACCGGTTTCGAGTCTGACATGGCTCCAGCAACTCTCACTCTGTGGGTTCTGTCTTTGAGCCAGTTTGCGACCCATCTTGTGACATAGGGGTTTATATTTAAGCTGGATAGCTTATCTATGATGCCCGAGTGGGGTATTGTGTCAAATGCCTTTGCAAGGTCCAGATAGGCTGTGTGGACTACCTTCCCTTCATCTATGGCTTTGGTGACTGTTTCAAAGAAGTCAGCCAGGTTCAAAAGGCAGGATCTGCCCTTGACAAAGCCAAACTGGGTAGGATCTAGTGTCTGTAGGTCCCCAATGTCTTTGTTTATGAGCTCCATGATGATCCTCTCCATAGCCTTGCAGACTAAGCTAGTCAGGCTTATGGGGCGATAGTTTCCAGGGTCCATAGAGGCTCCACCTTTGTGGAGTGGGACCACTGTTGCTGCACGCCATTCTGTGGGCACATATCCTGTAGTGAGGCTGAGATTGTATAGCTGTTTTATTTGAGGGATTAGTTCCTCTTGTAGTTCATGTAGGACGCAACCTGGGGTGCCATCTGGTCCCATGGAAGCAGTGTTTTTGCTTTGGAGAGGGCAGCCTTCACCTGAGCATCTGAGATGTTTGGGAGGCAGCCCTCTGCCGGGATAGATACTTGCTCTTTGGGGAGGGGTGGAGAAGTTTGCACTGAACCTGCCTGCCAGGATATTGGCGATGTCTGTGGGTTCGTGTATTTTTGTCATTTAGAATCAACTCAGAACAAGTCTGGGAGTTGCATCCCAGGTTTCTAACATAACTGAAAAAAGCCTTATGATTGTCTTTGGTGTCCTGTGCAATTTTTCTCTCGAAGCTGGCCTTGGAGGATTTTATGAGGGATCGTACTTTTTTGCTAGTACTGATCAGAGATGCCTTCCCTATTAGGGATTTTGCTCTATCATGTAGTAGCTTCCTCCTTCTGTTGTACAGTTTATTTATGGCAGGAGTCTACCAGACTGGACGCCTGCCTTTGGATGATTGGGTCTTGGTTTTATTTGGGATAGCATGATCCATGCATTCCTTGAGATGTCCGTAGAATGCATTTATATAGGATTCTGCGGTTTGGGCTGTAGTTTCCACTGGCCCTGGGGCCTTGAAGGATTCCACTTCGGTTTTGAGAAGTGAGAAGTTCGCTTTTGAGAAGTTTTTCTCTGTGGTTTTCTGGGCTGGGGGTGGGGTCGGGATGTGGACATCCAGTGAAATTAATTTATGGTCTGATCTTGCCAATGAGGGATATACTTCTGGTGTGGAGCATAGAGTCCCCATGTTGGTAATGATCAGGTCTAGTATGTTCCCTCTTGTGGGAGTGGTGACTAGTTGTTCCATAGCATTTGAGTTTATAATTTCCAGGAATCTTTGGGTTAAGGTGCTGGGGCTTGAGTAGTGCTCCCAGTCAATGTTTGGGTAGTTGAAGTCGCCCAATATAATGGTGTTCGGAGAGATCTTCATGTTCTCCAATGTTTTCAGGAAAGCCGAATGGGATTCCTGACTTTGAGAAGGTGGTCTGTAGGATGCTATAAACTGAAAAGCAGTCTTGCCCACTGTTAGTTGCACATGGATGGTCTCCGATACTTTGTGCAATGCCACTAACCTGGAGGTGTGGATATCCTTGGTAAATATGGAAACTCCCCCTCCTTTTGTGTTTCGGTCCGGGTTTTGGGGCCGAAAAGCATGATACGAGGTATAGCCTGGTAGTGTTGGGGTGCTCTCTGGAGCCTTGAACAAGGTTTCTGTCACTGCACAGATATCGATGTTCTCCATACTGAGGAGAGCTTCGAGTGCGTGCATCTTGAGGTTAAGACTTCTGGCGTTTAGCAGCATTACCCTTAGTTTCTTATTCCTTGTGCTGTCTATGGGGGTGGGTTTGACTTTTGAGCCTTGCCTAAAAAAGGCACTATGGGGGTGGCAAGAGCTTTTGCCAATATCCGAAAGCCCAGTGGTGACAGGTGCAAGCCGTCCCTAGCGAAGCAACGTGGCTTGTCGAGCATGTCTTCCCAGGCTGACAGACAGACACCAAAATTTTAGGCAATTGTTAAAATCGATCATTTTGTCTTTGTACTGTGGCATCATTCTAGGTGAGGGTAAGATGCTGCTCAAGGTCAGGGTCATACCAGCCTGGGCTACATGATCGGAGAGCTCCTCTATGTCTCTTTTCAT